>NC_142794.1:85209217-85453219 GCF_049724085.1 Artemia sp. Qi Xiang Cuo
GTAATAAAATAAGATATAATGCTTAGTTGTATACAACATTAAGTTCATATTTAGTTCACAGGAACTTACCTGTCATTTGTTTTAGACATATTCAGTTATAACAATTTAAACGCAACAGCAACTGAGTTGTGTGAAATTTGAAAACAGGATTAGGATTAGGGTTAGGCTATATGGATTAGGATTAGGCTATATGCCCAATTTATAAGGTAAAGACATTTCCCTACATATTGTGATATTTTCTGCCACCAGAGCCGGACTGGGCCGGGGGGCAATTGCCCCCTGGGCTGGTTGGTTTTGAGCCGCATCGGGCCAGTCGTTTTTTTTCTATGTACAAAATTGCAGTCGACATAATGTTCAACAGAAAATTCAGCTTGACAATTTTTCGGCTCTGTTGTTATAGGCCTACTTACAGATTTAGCGTAGATACCAGCATCGTGCTCTAGGAAGAGACGGATGCTACTGTCAAACAGGTTCGTTCATGGGCTGAAATGTAATAAATATAACCCGGAGGTTGTCACTTGACTCTATGTTCACATCAATGCGATTTCACGAAAAATGCTCATTTTTGCTCGACCCGGCAAGTTCCATGCGTTGTTCGATGCCCATTTCTGCGTTGTGACGGCTCGACGCAGGCATTGAAATATTTCAACTCATCCTTCAAAACGCATGCGTCATAGTGTTTAGAGTTGGTGGTTAGCACTTTGACAGATGTCTTGGACCGGTTTGGTATGAGCAATTTTGCATTTTATCTTCATCCGTTATGATTTTTGTTGGATTTTTGTGAGTCATTCTGTCTGTGCCCGATTCTGTTACAAGCTAGTAGAAGAGTCAGTACATACTGGAGCGTCAAGGTGTTATGTTGGCAAGTGTTAAAGGATAAATTTGTCTCGTTTTTCTAAGTAAAAGGATTTTCGCTTAGAAAAAGTGTAGCATTTTGGCTATAACGCTCATCAGTTTTAAACTAATGACAAGATGGACGAGGTGACTGATGGAAAAGTTAAGGGAGGCGCGGAAAACCTGAGACTGAAGCGAAGAAAAGAACTTTCTAAGGCTGGAAAAAACCCAAAACAGAGAAAGTTATCATTTATACGGATAACTAAGGTCAGTAAAACTTTTTGCCACTTTTTTTCAACTTATGGGCTAGGATTCGAAGTTCTTCTTAAGTTGGTCTTAGATTCTAAGTATTTTTTTGCATGACTGTCACTTTTGATTACTTAAAGGCAGATCTTGATATCAAAACGGCTGTCAGTCTATTGAGGCTGCGTCCGTTATACCATTTCTATTGGCACGATTATTGATCAAATTAGGTACTTAGGCGACCACAGCTCGGACAGAGCCCTCCCCCATTCAAGGTCTGTTGAGTCGACCCTATGAGTTATTGTTGCCTCGGTTTAACTTTAGTGTTTTTATGGCTTTTTTCTTCCAATCTTGGGAGATTAGGCCTGACCACACGTCGCCTAAAAAGGCAGCTTTTTTTCCGCCATTTTTTCAGGTTTCGCTTTCATAAAATTAAAAGTCAATGATCGGATCGGATTTTTTCAAAGTCTTTGCTTTGGACTAAGGAAAAATCCTATCCGATCATTGAATCTTGGTAAAAGCTGGGTTTTGTTGGCGGATGGTCAAAAAGTGGATTTGAACCAAGATTCAGTGTCCTGGCTTCAGTGCCTGCGACATTTTACAGAAGTCTTGAGAACTTCACCCTACCTTGACTGCTTGTGTGCCTGCGTGTTCTTATGCTTATATTCTATTTTTAGAACCACATCTAAGAAGTACACGACATTGACCCAGTTTCAACGGAGGGTGAGCCAACATCGTCAAATACTGTGACGCCTTCCAGACCAGTGGAGCCAGTAGCAGAGGAATCTACACCGTATCCAAACCAAACTGGAAGTTATGACTTGGACGCAAAGCTAGCTGATGGTGAACCACCTTTGCCAGTAAGCGTGTCTATTTCTTAATCTTTACCGCCAAATTTGACACTAGCTCAGAAATTAAATTTCATGAGGTCACTTCTGTTCCAGCCGAAACCACCTCAAATAGAAAAGCCTAGCTTTGACTTGGCTTCAATTTACTACAGGAAACTTACCACTGGTTCCATCTCACGATCGTGGGTTACTCTTGAAACTAGAAAGATGACAATAAAATCAATTCTTTGCAGCATATGAATGCATTAAATTTGCAGTTTGTTTCTGAGTTCACCAATTTTAGGCAAGCCCATGAGAAAATCCATGTACATGAAAAGTCGAAAGGTCATATCGCTGCGGCTCAACCATACGATCAAGCTGACGAAGCCGGGAATAAACCACTGAAACTTCCTTGAGATTATACATTTGCTCTTGAAATATGACGTCCCTCTTAAGGAACATCTGGAAAAAGCAATAGAGGATAGCAGAAATAGGAAATCGAACACGGGTGCAAGTGGAAAATCCAGAGACACAGCTAAAGGTCGTGGCACCCTCGTTCGTTTTCTTTCTAAGACGGCAGCCAAAAGAGTGATAAGAAGTATTTGGAAACACATGCGGAGAACTATAGTGAACGAAATAGATGAAAAAGGTACAACCTCCAAATGGACATACCTCAAGACGCTGGGGTTGTGGACAAGGCTTTCATCGTGTTAAGACATGTGAAAGAGGAAGAAATTCACGAACGGCTCTTTGCTGTCGTACCTGTCCAAGATTCCATCGGCAAGGTTATGAACGAACTTCTACAAGCCAAGATTGAAGAGCATGGACTTAATTATGAAAAGATAGCTGGAGAATCGTTTGACGGTGCTTCTAACGTGAGGGGTGACTTTAACGGACTTCGTTCTCACATTAAAAACCGCGTTCCAGATTTGGTTTATATCTGGTGCTACAGTTACGTTCTAAACCTTTGCGTCGTTGATTATTGCACTGCAACAGTGACGAGGAATCTCTTCAGCGACATGAACAGAATTTCATGTTACTTTGCTGAGTCGCACAAACGAATGGGCCTGTGGCAACAACAAGTAGAGAGCACAAAAGAAGGACAGTCGAAGTTGAAAAGGTTACAGAAAATCGGTGAAACTCGTTGGTGGGCAAAAGAGAAGTCACTCGTTTGGATGTTTCCCGGTGACGATTGCCTGTACTTAGCTATGGTCATCTAGCAACACCTTTGAGATAGCACAGTCAAATCTGCAAAAGGCGCTTTTCCAGTTTTAAAAATTCTCTCAACATTCAGATTTACCCTTTGCATCTACCAAGTAAAAAATAATCCAATTTCACCTAAAGCAAAACCATGTTAATGCAAAACCAACTCTAAATAAAACAACTATTCTAGAAGATAATCATATTAATTACCCAGGTCTCATGCTTGACCAAAAACTTAATTTCCACCTCCACATTTGAAACACAATAAAAAAATGTTATAGAAAAACAAGTATACTAAAAAGACTTCTTTCCACACCCTGGGGCTGTAAGAAGAAAACCTTACTCCAGTTTTATAAATGATATATAAGACCCCATATTGACTATGGGCTCATCGTCTTTGGTGCTTGTGCAAAGACCCAGATGCAAAAATTGAAACAACACAAAATGATGTAATACGTCTCATATTTGATCTTAGGAAACCCACAAGCACCAAGTTTCTACTTTTGGAGAGTGGATTAACAAGAATAAGGCAGAGACGTAGTTTTCTCTTGACAAAACATCTTACAAAAATTGAATCCAATAGCTCACACACCCTACATAATTGGTTAAGAAATCCAGCAATGTATAGAGGCATTGCAGATGTGTATGCCAATATTCAGAAGAAGTTCCCCATACCAGCAAAATTTATTGCACCCACTTTCCCCCAATCCCCTCCATGGAATTTGTCAATTCCCATAATAAATACTGATTTCTCAAAGTGGAATAAAGATTTAACCCCCATTGCTTTTTCCAGAAAAAATTTGCAGAAGTTAATACAATTACCTATAAAAATCATTTCCAAATGTTTGTTGATGGGTCGAAAATGAATGAGAAGGTTGCAAGTGGTGTTTTCCTTCCTCACCTGAAAGTTGCAATGGGCGAGAGATTAAATAATAATGTATCTATAATGTCTGCTGAGTTAAATACCATAATCATGGCATTAGAACACCTTAAGGAAAACCAACCTTTAATTGCAAATTCAAATAATATTATTGTATATTCCGACTCTCTATCAAGCATTGAGTTGCTGGCCTCAGCCCCTCAGTATAAGTTGGACATTGACACTTATCATTGTCTCAGTGTTATAGATAATCTTGCTTCAAGTGGCATAAGAACTTATTTTCAGTATATTCCTAGCCACTCTGGCATAAGTGGTAGTCATCAGGTTGATGAAATAGCAAAAAATGCTATAAATATTGACCAGCCAAGTGGGAGACCAATCCCGATTAGAGATACTTCCCGATGGAGACTAACAGATATTAATTTTATTAAGAATAATCCTATCCTTTCCCTCTTTCCCAATAAGTATTTTTCTAAAATTTATCATAGAATTCGTTCTGGAACAAATGGACTTAATTTCCTTGCATTCTCGTATAAGTTTTCTAATTCAAATGGTTCAATTCCGCTGTCCCCTCTTTGCAGGCATTGTAGTATGAATAATGAAACAATTGACCATTGCCTATTTGAATGTAATTTGCTGACGTCTGCACAACATACCTTGCTTTGTAAACTGTTAAAATGCTTCAAAAGCCTAGCCAACTATACCTGCACACAGAGTACAGAAATCGATATCTATCATCTTATATTTGAACTCCTTTAGTCGAAAGATCTACTGAAACATATCTGAGAATATCTAATAAATAAGAGACAACCAAGCCAGTAGCTCTGTAGCCCACAGAGTGAAGCAAAAGGAAAAGGGCTAAATAGTATTAACTGAAAAGCCCGGCTGCTGTGAATTAGAAGAAGAAGAAGATGCAGTGTATGTTCTGTCCTCAGTGACAGAACATACAATTGAACATAATAGAGAATAGAATACAATAGAACATAATATTATCATATTTTCCGACTCTCTATCAAGCCTTGAGTTGCTGGCCTCAGCTCATCAATATAAGTTGGACATTGACATTTATCATTGTCTCAGTACTATAGATAATCTTGCTTCAAGTGGCATAAAAACTTATTTTCAGTATATTCCTGGCCACTCTGGCATAAGTGGTAATCATCAGGTTGATGAAATAGCAAAAAATGCTATCAATATTGACCAGCCAAGTGGGAGACCAATCCCAATTAGAGATATTTACCGATGGAGGCTATCAGATATTAATTTTAATAAGATTAATCCTATCCTTTCCTCCTTTCCTAATAAGTATCTTTCTAAAATTTATCATAGAATTCGTTCTGGCACAAATGGACTAAATTTCCTTGCATTCTCATATGAGTTTTCTAATTCAAGTGGTTCAATTCCCATGTCCCCTCTTTGCAGGCATTGTAATATGAATAATGAAACAATTAACCATTGCCTATTTGAATGTAATATGCTGACGTCTGCACAACATACCTTGCTTTGTAAACTATTAAAATGCTTCAAACACCACAAAATCTCACTATCAGCCAAGAGCCTAGCCAACTATACCTGCACACAGAGCACAGAAATCGATATCTATCATCTTATATTTGATCTCCTTGAGTCAAAAGATCTACTGAAAGATATCTGAGAATATCTAATAAATAAGAGACAACCAAGCCAGTAGCTCTGTAGCCCATAGAGTGAAGCAAAAAGAAAAGGGCTAAATAGTACCAACTGAATAGCCCGCCTGCTGTGAATTAGAAGAAGAAGAAGTGGAAAACAGCAGCTCTTTCGACTCAAAAACTTCATCTGAAGCCGACTCAATGCTGAGTAGGCTTACGGAGTACAAAACAATCTTAACCGCTCACTTGTTTATTGCTGTATTTGAAGTCATTGGCCCTATTTCAAGCTATCTCCAGACAAAACGATTGGACTTTTTGACGGTCTGGAACATGGTTGATAAATCAAGAAAAGAACTAGAGAGCATTTCCTTCGAAAGCGTCAAAGAAAAAGCCTCCAAGTTCGTGTCAAAGATCCAGGGCCTTCTAGAAACCACTTTATTGGACCTTGAAATAAGCTCAGAGCTACCAACTTGTCGCGTTGCCAAGAAAAGTGCATGCCGGGAGAAATGGCAAAAGATTCTCGACCTGAAGATCCAGAGCAGCGATTTTGAGTCGAAGTCTTCAGGTTAGTAATAACAACCAGCCTGAAAGAAAGATTTTCTGACAACAAACAGCTTATTTCCGACATATATTTTATTGCAGCCCACTACGTTCAGCCTTTTCTGTCGAGGTGAAATGCCAGAGTCGGCCCTTCGAAACGTTGCAGAGATGGCGAAGGTTTCTCATAACGAGCTGAGGTCAGAGCTGAAAAGCTTTGCCTCAGTTTACGATGAAATTATGAGCACGAATCGTAAAAATAGCCGGGATAGGCCAGGTGCAGAATATGAGGATGGACTTGAACTTTGAGCTTAATGTGGAGGTTCTGGTGTGCGAGATTCAAGTTCCTGCAGTTCGTGCAACAACTGCATAATTTGCGTGTATCGACTGCTATTAAGGCTCAATCTGTGCTCATCAGCTTACACTTCAGTTGTTATGGCCTACGAATATCTGCTGAAGCTTTTGTTTTCGCAAGTCAGCTGTGAAAGATCCTTCAGCAAACTGAAGCTCATAGAGACAAGATTAAGAACTACAATATCAGATGATCTCTTAGAAGCATTCATGTTGATGTCATGTGAGCGGGAGCTGCTTGATTCAGTGCAGTTTGAAGGTGTTTTAGAAGATGTGAAAAAAGATTCGAAGACTTTAACATTGCTTTTTTCAGTGCAGTAGTTTTTTCCCCTTTTAGTCCAGTTAATTTGTTCTGTATCTGATCAAAATATATATTTGTTTTCTGATGGAAAGTCGAAAAACTCTCAGTGGTGTTAAAAATCCTTCTGAAGAGGACAAATACCGTGAATGTTCTTTGGCCCAGATTTCCATGATGCAGGACGAAAGCTGAAAATTTTATACACCTGAAAATACGATGCCGCTCTCCCTTTGTGGGGAAACCTGAGCAACACCGAGTCCAACCGAGCATCAGGGAGATCTGGCACAAAAAATGAATAGCGATATCTGTCCTCTTCCTACTGTAAGCCTACTAATTTGCCTGGTGGCGGAAATTTCGGCGGGAATAACGCGGAGCGCAATTTACACTCATTGTTCAAGGCCCTGTCTGATTAAATACGAACAAATTCCTTGTATAAGGAGGGCCATAGGTAGGGCCGATTAACCCAAATGACCCCTTAGCTTTTCGCTCCCAGTCCGCCTCTACCTCTATCGACCTCCAGTGTCATTTTAATGGTCCTTCTTAGTGTTAAATTTAACTTGCCTGAATTTTCATCCTTTGTCTTAATTTGTTTTCTTTTTTGTAAACAATCAACTGTAAACAAAAAGAAAACAGACATTTCATCTGTTTCTTCTGAATTTACATAATCAGATCTACACTGTTGCGGAATATAGCAAACGCTACATTTCCATAAAATCATAAATCACATCAGGTCAGCTGTTTTTCGCGTATTTTTTGGCGATTGTATTTCGAATTATAGTGTATTTAAGGCTGAATTGAATTATGTTTAGCGGAAATAAATCAGAAATACAAGAAAAGTTGAAGTTTCTATTTACCTTGAAATTTTCCTAGATAGCAATCCAACACCCTTTAAGCCATAGAGACAAATTTACAAACACTCTCTTTTGACTCCAAGCACTTCTAACCAGAATCCAAGTGTTGAGAGGATTCCCTTGCAACTGAACCACCATGTAACTGAACCACCGTCCAAATGGAATACTACTACTACTACTACTTTTACTAACAACTCATCGCAGCATCAAGCCGCCTGAGGCCAACACAGCTACGCACGCTCCTCCTCCACCCCAATCTATCCAAGGCCTCCCTTTTTACACCCGCCCACGAAGTTCCCATTTCCTTTAAATCTTTCTTTATGACGTCCTCCCACCCCAGACGGGGACGACCTGCTTTCCGTTTAGCCCTAGATGGTTGGCCGAAAAGAACAATCTTCGGCAATCTGTCATCCTTCATCCGCACAACATGCCCTATCCACCTCAACCTTTCTTTCATTATAGACCTAGAGAGCGGTATTGAACTCATATTTTTCGTATAGCCTATTGTTTGAAATACGGTCAGTCAGACGGGTACCCAGAAAACTCCTTAGGCAATTTCTCTGGATAACATCTAGAAAATATTCATCCGCTTTTCTGAGCGCCCGTGCTTCAGAGCCATATTTGACCACTGTCATCACTATAGCTTCTAATATTCTAATCTTGGTTTGCAGACTTATCTTCCTATTCTTCCAGACATTTTTTAACAGTGAAAAAAACACCCTGAGCCTTGGCTATTTTATATTTAACATCTTCACTGCTCCCACCATCTTTACTAATGATACTACCAAGGTAAGTGAAGCTGCCCACCTGATCAATCTTTTCATTGCCCAACGTCACCTTTTCATCTTCACTTATTCCTATCCTTAACCACTTAGTCTTCTTAACATTATTTTTGAAGCCTATTCGAGCAGCCTGAACCCGCACAGCCTCTAAAATGTTATTCACTCTGCTCACACTCTAAATCTAGGATGATTAAATAATCAGCATAATCTAACTCCAGGAGACATTTTCCTCCCCATTTGATTCCGTGGTCTTCCATTGCCTTTCCTGTGCTCCTTAAGACAAAGTCCATCAAAATAACCCATATAAAGGGAGATAGAACACAATCCTGCTTAACTCCAGATTTAATATAAAACCAGCTGCTACCCTCATTTCCTACATTAACAGCAGCGGTATTATTCTCGTACATAGCACTAATCACTTTAATGTATTTGTCTGGTATACCATACAAGGATAAAACCTTTACTAAAGCTCCTCTATCAACAGAATCGAACGCTTGCTCATACCGTGCATCCGAACCACCGTGGAACTAAACCCCTATGCAACTAAGCCCATTTTAACTGAACCCTCCTGCAACTCAACTCCATTTAACTAAAATCCCGTGTAACTGAACCAACTTGCAACTGAACCACTGCAAAACTGAACCCTCGTGTATCTGAACCCTCGTGCAACTCAACCACCGTACTTACATTGGGTAAAAAGATAAGTTACAATGTTTACATGTTCAACCTTCTTGGAATTATTTGCTTTTTAAAGTATTGATATTAAAAATCATAAAGATGATTAATAAAAAGGCTCTATTTTGTTGTCAAAGAAACAAAGAAAATCGGAGGTCATAAACTTTTAAAACCAGATTTATTTTTACTTTTTTATGTCTGTTATTGGGAGTTCCCTTTGCCCTGTCACTGTCTACGGGTCTAAGCATTTACCCCCACCCCCACAAAACCTCCCCCCCCCCACCCACGGAAACCTCTCACCTGGAAAATACCCCTTTTGCGGAAATTATGGTTTTCAAAATTTGAAAATTTTATTTTAGTTGTGTTATTTTTTAGTTTAATTGAGAAGTGCTAAGGGAAGGGGTAAAGAGAAATTTATGTTTAAGTCTCCCTCCCCCTCCGTGCAAAACCTTTCTTCTCTTTAAAAACCCTCCAGAAAATCCCCACGCAAAAAATGTCCGCATGTTTCTCAATGACGAATACAATTTGTAAGCAATAGACAAATTACAAAACTTAAAAATGAACCGAAACTTTTGCAATGGGGTTATCTGATTATTTTGTACCTAGGGAGAGAAGGAGATACCTCGAAGGGTGCATTTTGATGCCAAAACATCTCAGCTGTCATTGAGCAATCAGATAGATACAAAATTAGTTGTAAGGGAGAGACGAGAGGAGGATGGGGATAAAATTGTTTGATAATCAATTTTGCGTGGGCATTTCTAGTCTTTTTTTTATAAGCCGAAAATGATTGGAGACTAACCAACCACAAGGGGTATTTTTTGGGGTTAGATTTTCCACGGGTATGTATTTTCCGGGTTAGGGGGGCATTTTTAGTGAGGTGGTATTTTCCGCAGGGTATTTTGCTCCAAGGGATGTTTTTCTTGGGAGGAGGGGGGGGGGGATAAACGGTGACTTCCTTCGTCTAAATACTGTAATGTTTTTTTTACCACTTTGCTTATTTCGTTGTTTTCATTTTGTGATATTTTCTACGCTCATAGTTGGTTATCGTTTGGTTTGAAAAAGGTTAATTACCTGCTTTGGTGGAAAGGACACAAAAGGTATTTTCCCTTTGTGTTTCGAAACTTCTGATTCCAATGTTTTTCTTTTGTGAATTAGACCTTTCCTGAACGTTGAGTAATAAAAACATGCTTTGAAAATATCGGAACTTTGAGTATTTAGATAACAAAATAGTAGCTCTTTGTTACGCCTTCTTTAAATTAATTAAAAGATTCCTTCGAAAAACAACCCTTCAAAGAGAATTAAGGAGCCATATTAAACCAAAGACTAGCATAAATAAATTCCTATAATAATTTAAACCAAAAATGATCAGAAATTATTATAAGAAAATTAAAACCGAAACGAACAGAAATTAAAACAAACGATTATAGTAAACATGGGAGTTTTGGAAAAAAACATGGGCTATAGAGTTTTACGCTGAACCCCTGTTCTAATAAACCTTCATTTGACTCAAGCCTCTTTTAACTCAGCCCTCATTTAAATCGAGTCCTGTTTCACTGAACCTAAGTCAAGGCTAAAAATAAGTTTAAACTAAGGCTGATTAAAAGCTCAAAATCTATGTCTCACTTCCTTTACGGTTTCTAGCTTGTATTATTCATCAGTGTAACCCCTAAACCCTCTATATTGAATGAAAGTTTCATGATTGGGCCTATCACCAAAAGTATGGCCCGATAAAGTATTTATTTTGTTTTATTGCAAACTATGAACTTTTCAATTAGGACAAGGGTAAGGGTGTGCCGAGGGGCAAATAAATGCATCAATTTTGCAATTATGACCAGTTCCCAAATCTCTTTCAGTTTGACTTTTAAAGTTATGGTAAAGCATTTTGTTGTGCCTGTGTCATTTTGATGTCTGAATTTGCTATAACTAAATCTCATCGTGGTGGAAATGTCAATGTGGTGGTTGAATGGACATGAGAATATTTTCCAAAGAAACTTTAAGAATGGCCCCATGATATGGATTTGTCAGATGTCGCAAGTATGTTAAATATAAATGTTCAGCTACTATAACAACAAGAAATGAATAAATTGTGACGCAACCAAGTGACCCTGGTGAGCCATTGAACATATACAGGAATCAGGTTCTAGCTGAAATTAAATATGCAGCCGCAGCAACAAGTGTTTCTACTAGAAATATCCTAGCAGCACATTTGAGGAATTTGAATGAAGATATAATGTCCAGACTGTCAAAAAAAGCTCAATTGAATCAATTATTCGCAGGGAGAAGTAAAACAAAACATTTGAGCAAAGAGGGCCACAGCCTTGCGCTTTTTCTATTTCCCTAGAATATAAGGATTTAGTCCTCATTGGTCTAGGATAAAATGAAGACAAAAGAATTTTGGTTCTGAGAAACAACGATATGGCGAAACTTCTTGAAAGATCGGAATGAATAATCTGTGACGGAACCTTTAAATGAGTGCCACCTGTATTCTTCCAGCTTTACACTATACAAGGAAAAGCAGGAGATGCTTGCCCCCCTTTGTCTGTATTTCCTTCTAACTAACAAGACAGAAGAAATCTACAAAAGATGGTTGAATATTCTGTGCAAGTTGCCCATCTAGCCAATCCGACTAAAATATTGCAGGACTTTAGTCAGCAGCAATTAATGCATTTAAGCAAAACTTTCCAAACGCTCAAATATCTGGATGCTTTTTCCATTTTATACAAAGAAAGGTTTGTGCTTTAGGTTTAAAAAATGGATATGAAACTGATGTTCACTTTAACATGCTTGTGAAAAGTTTGTGTGCTATGTCATTTGGTCCAACTAATGACAGAGTAAACATATTTGAGTTATTAGTGGGTAGTTTCCGGATCATGATGACTGCACAGAGCTACTATCTTATTCTAACTAAACATACATAAGGGGAATCCAAATACATGGCCGTAGGACAAGACCTAGATTCCCATCTGAGCTTTGGAATTATAAAGACGATGCAGTAGTTTTTGAACAAAAACCAACCAATGCTACAGAAAACTTTCATCATGCTTTAAACACCATGTTCTCTTGCTATCACCCAGGGGTTTGGAAATTATTTGAAGGAAGAAAAAATTGATATCGGCATGCAAAGATGAATAAACATTCAAGTAAAAAACGGCATAGAAGGTATTAGAGGCAAATACAAAGTTATTGCTGAAAGGCTGTATATGAAAGTTCAGGGATTTTCTAATGAGCCTGACAAGCTCAAATACGTTCGACAAATAGCCCATTTGCAAGTTTCATAAATTCAGTATTAATGTCATATTAATGAATGTTTCAGAGTTCAGTGAGGTAAAACCAAAATTGAATTGGATATTATTCCTGTCCGGATTTATTTTGGTGAGGTCATAATTTATTCCAAGTGAGTTGTTGACCTGAGTTAATTTTAAGAGGATTATAAAATGGAATCTACTTTGCTTTTAGTTTGACCTATATTTCGATATTTATTAATTCAGCATTTTTTCTTGAATTAATATTGAGACTTTTTAATTTATGTGGTGATTGCGATAGCCATGAAAAGCTCTGACGAAACGCTTGAACTTGTATATTCTCCGGTTCTGAATTTTATTCAGGGCAATTTGCTAAGCGGAATTGAGGAGGATATCATCAAAAGACATAGTATGAAGTTTTTTGACGTGAATATAGTCAAAGAAGGTAAAAGTTTACTTAGGCAAATAAGTTCACCTGAATCGGATTGCCCAGTACGTAAGGGGAACAATGCACTTTCTAATCATTTTAGTGACATTATTCCTCTGTTAAGATATCTTGACAGTAGCGACACTTTTGTACCTATTTTTGTGATAAAGCGACCTACAGAGGTGCCATGTCTCCCTGCAAATGCTTATACTTCTTTACTCTCTAAGTTTAATGTGCTACAAAAAGTGGTTGTTCAAATGTCAGGGAAACTTGACAATTATCAGTTGAATTTTCCTCAACTTCTAAAACCTACCCTAGGAATTGACACTCATACGACAGTTATTGTCTCTAAAGTGCCTTCAGATCTGTCTGATGCAATTAAACGCAAATTTTTTCTCGATCAAATAGCTGGGCATGAATTAGTTTGTAGTGTGAAACCTGTTAAGGACAGATGATATGTCAATGTCGATAAATCTGCAACTGAAGATTTTTGTACATCAGTTCAGAACTTTATTACCGGAGCAACAGTTAAAGTACGGTCCAAGCGCTTTTTTGCGATTCTCAGAGGTTTCCCAGTTGATGTTGACCTTTCAGTTATTAATAGACTGCAAGGTATAATAAGTGCAAATCGACTGGGCCAGACTATGTCAGTCAAGCTTGAATTTGAAGACTCCTTCACTCAGTCTGCTTATTTCAAAGAAGGAATTAAAGTTGGATGTGAGTTTTTCGAATTCATGTATTTAAAGAAATACCTAACTGCTGCTTCAAGTGCCGATCATACGCTCACTTTCAAAGTGCTTGCACAAAAATGTCCCGAAATGTGCCAGATGTAATGGGCCACATCTTTCTACTAAGGATAGTCCTTGTAGTGCTGCTCCAAGTATGCTAACTGTGGTAAATATCATACTTCTTATAGCCTGTCCGGCCCTGTATCTAAGGAACTAATGTCGCGCTCCCACTCTTTGCAATGACTTTGGAGTTTTAAATAATATCGTTTAATATTAATGGTACAAAGGATAAAGACTTCGTTATAGATGAGATCTACAATGATTTTGATTTTGTTTGTTTAGACGAGCGTCTTCTTACAGACTGTAGCATTAATGTTTTGCGTTGGAGCCTTCATCATGATGTGTTTCTTACTACTGCCAGAGCCACAAGAAGCCGTCCATCCGGCGGGCTAGCTTGTGTTCTTAGGCGCAATCCTAATTTGGTATCGCCGGTGATTTTTTACTCTGGATGAGTTTTTTTTTTTTTGACTGTTCGTATGGGCACTATAGTTTTCACTAATTCTTATCACCTTATGATGATCGTTCTTCCAGATCGATGGCTAGATATGCTAAAACCTGTAACACGTTGAAGTTTTTAGTGGAAAAAATCTTTCTATTTCTCTAGATTATATGATCATTGGTGACTTCAATACGGATATAAATAACTCATCAGTGAGAAGTGATTTGTTGTTAGATTGCCTTCCATCTTATCATATTATATGCAAAACTCGTCCGTATTCTTATATTCACTATTCAGGCAGTAAGAGCAATATTGATTACATTATTTGTTCACCTATTATTGCTTCATCAGCAGTATTTGTACATGCTGAAGAACAATCACTACTTGACCATCTCACTTACTAATCGACTGATAATTAAGCCTGAACTTTTCTGTCGAGTACCTCGGTCTTCGACACTGGTTTGAAAATCCAGTACCAGCGGAATAACGCTGATGTGCCTCTAAGATATTGTTTATATTCACTGCGCCTGCTGTACGCTTAAGGTCCTATACAATCTGCTACAAGGTAGTTCTATCACATTCACTCCAGAATTTGAACCAAAGGACTTAGCTTGATATTATAATCAAAGTATTTAAATTAGGATCTAAAGACCATGCTGAGGTAGTTGCAGTGCCACATGCTAACACGTTAGCATGCGGCACTGCAACTGCCTCAGCATGGTTTTTAGATCCAATTTAATTACTTTGATTATAATATCAATCCAAGTCCTTTGGTTCAAATTCTGAGTGAATGTGATAGAACTACCTTGAAGCAGATTGTATAGGAACTTAAGCGTACAGCAGGCGCAGTTAGTGTAAACAATATAGTAGAGTAACATCAGCGTTATCGTCCGCTTACTGGATTTTCAAACCATTGTCGAAGACCGAGGTACTCTGCAGAAACGTTCAGGCTTAATTATCAGTCGTAAGAGTAAGTGAGATGGTCTAAGTCTTGATTGTCTTCAGCATGTACAAACACTATTGATGAAGCAATAATAGGTGAACAAATAATGTAATCAATATTGCTCTTACTGCCTGAATAGTGAATATAAGAATACGGACGAGTTTTGCATATAATATGATAAGATGGAAGGCAATCTAACAACAAATCACTTCTCACTGATGAGTTATTTATATCCGTATTGAAGTCACCAATGATCATATAATCTAGAGAAATAGAAAGATTTTTTCCACTAAAAACTTCAACGTGTTACAGGTTTTAGCATATCTAGCCATCGATCTGGAAGAACGATCATCATAAGGTGATAAGAATTAGTGAAAACTATAGTGCCCATACGAACAGTCAAAAAAAAAAAAACTCATCCAGAGTAAAAAATCACCGGCGATACCAAATTAGGATTGCGCCTAAGAACACAAGCTAGCCCGCCGGATGGACGGCTTCTTGTGGCTCTGGCAGTAGTAAGAAACACATCATGATGAAGGCTCCAACGCAAAACATTAATGCTACAGTCTGTAAGAAGACGCTCGTCTAAACAAACAAAATCAAAATCATTGTAGATCTCATCTATAACGAAGTCTTTATCCTTTGTACCATTAATATTAAACGATATTATTTAAAACTCCAAAGTCATTGCAAAGAGTGGGAGCGCGACATTAGTTCCTTAGATACAGGGCCGGACAGGCTATAAGAAGTATGATATTTACCACAGTTAGCATACTTGGAGCAGCACTACAAGGACTATCCTTAGTAGAAAGATGTGGCCCATTACATCTGGCACATTTCGGGACATTTTTGTGCAAGCACTTTGAAAGTGAGCGTATGATCGGCACTTGAAGCAGCAGTTAGGTATTTCTTTAAATACATGAATTCGAAAAACTCATATCCAACTTTAATTCCTTCTTTGAAATAAGCAGACTGAGTGAAGGAGTCTTCAAATTCAAGCTTGACTGACATAGTCTGGCCCAGTCGATTTGCACTTATTATACCTTGCAGTCTATTAATAACTGAAAGGTCAACATCAACTGGGAAACCTCTGAGAATCCCAAAAAAGCGCTTGGATCGTACTTTAACTGTTGCTCCGGTAATACAGTTCTGAACTGATGTACACAAATCTTCAGTTGCAGATTTATCGATATTGACATATCATCTGTCCTTAACAGGTTTCACACTACAAACTAATTCATGCCCAGCTATTTGATCGAGAAAAAATTTGCGTTTAATTGCATCAGACAGATCTGAAGGCACTTTAGAGACAATAACTGTCGTATGAGTGTCAATTCCTAGGGTAGGTTTTAGAAGTTGAGGAAAATTCAACTGATAATTGTCAAGTTTCCCTGACATTTGAACAACCACTTTTTGTAGCACATTAAACTTAGAGAGTAAAGAAGTATAAGCATTTGCAGGGAGACATGGCACCTCTGTAGGTCGCTTTATCACAAAAATAGGTACAAAAGTGTCGCTACTGTCAAGATATCTTAACAGAGGAATAATGTCACTAAAATGATTAGAAAGTGCATTGTTCCCCTTACGTACTGGGCAATCCGATTCAGGTGAACTTATTTGCCTAAGTAAACTTTTACCTTCTTTGACTATATTCACGTCAAAAAACTTCATACTATGTCTTTTGATGATATCCTCCTCAATTCCGCTTAGCAAATTGCCCTGAATAAAATTCAGAACCGGAGAATATACAAGTTCAAGCGTTTCGTCAGAGCTTTTCATGGCTATCGCAATCACCACATAAATTAAAAAGTCTCAATATTAATTCAAGAAAAAATGCTGAATTAATAAATATCGAAATATAGGTCAAACTAAAAGCAAAGTAGATTCCATTTTATAATCCTCTTAAAATTAACTCAGGTCAACAACTCACTTGGAATAAATTATGACCTCACCAAAATAAATCCGGACAGGAATAATATCCAATTCAATTTTGGTTTTACCTCACTGAACTCTGAAACATTCACTAATATGAAATTAGTACTGAATTTACGAAACTTGCAAATGGGCTATTTGTCGAACGTATTTGAGCTTGTCAGGCTCATTAGAAAATCCCTGAACTTTCATATACAGCCTTTCAGCAATAACTTTGTATTTGCCTCTAATACCTTCTATGCCGTTTTTTACTTGAATGTTTATTCATCTTTGCATGCCGATATCAATTTTTTCTTCCTTCAAATAATTTCCAAACCCCTGGGTGATAGCAAGAGAACATGGTGTTTAAAGCATGATGAAAGTTTTCTGTAGCATTGGTTGGTTTTTGTTCAAAAACTACTGCATCGTCTTTATAATTCCAAAGCTCAGATGGGAATCTAGGTCTTGTCCTACGGCCATGTATTTGGATTCCCCTTATGTATGTTTAGTTAGAATAAGATAGTAGCTCTGTGCAGTCATCATGATCCGGAAACTACCCACTAATAACTCAAATATGTTTACTCTGTCATTAGTTGGACCAAATGACATAGCACACAAACTTTTCACAAGCATGTTAAAGTGAACATCAGTTTCATATCCATTTTTTAAACCTAAAGCACAAACCTTTCTTTGTATAAAATGGAAAAAGCATCCAGATATTTGAGCGTTTGGAAAGTTTTGCTTAAATGCATTAATTGCTGCTGACTAAAGTCCTGCAATATTTTAGTCGGATTGGCTAGATGGGCAACTTGCACAGAATATTCAACCATCTTTTGTAGATTTCTTCTGTCTTGTTAGTTAGAAGGAAATACAGACAAAGGGGGGCAAGCATCTCCTGCTTTTCCTTGTATAGTGTAAAGCTGGAAGAATACAGGTGGCACTCATTTAAAGGTTCCGTCACAGATTATTCATTCCGATCTTTCAAGAAGTTTCGCCATATCGTTGTTTCTCAGAACCAAAATTCTTTTGTCTTCATTTTATCCTAGACCAATGAGGACTAAATCCTTATATTCTAGGGAAATAGAAAAAGCGCAAGGCTGTGGCCCTCTTTGCTCAAATGTTTTGTTTTACTTCTCCCTGCGAATAATTGATTCAATTGAGCTTTTTTTGACAGTCTGGACATTATATCTTCATTCAAATTCCTCAAATGTGCTGCTAGGATATTTCTAGTAGAAACACTTGTTGCTGCGGCTGCATATTTAATTTCAGCTAGAACCTGATTCCTGTATATGTTCAATGGCTCACCAGGGTCACTTGGTTGCGTCACAATTTATTCATTTCTTGTTGTTATAGTAGCTGAACATTTATATTTAACATACTTGCGACATCTGACAAATCCATATCATGGGGCCATTCTTAAAGTTTCTTTGGAAAATATTCTCATGTCCATTCAACCACCACATTGACATTTCCACCACGATGAGATTTAGTTATAGCAAATTCAGACATCAAAATGACACAGGCACAACAAAATGCTTTACCATAACTTTAAAAGTCAAACTGAAAGAGATTTGGGAACTGGTCATAATTGCAAAATTGATGCATTTATTTGCCCCTCGGCACACCCTTACCCTTGTCCTAATTGAAAAGTTCATAGTTTGCAATAAAACAAAATAAATACTTTATCGGGCCATACTTTTGGTGATAGGCCCAATCATGAAACTTTCATTCAATATAGAGGGTTTAGGGGTTACACTGATGAATAATACAAGCTAGAAACCGTAAAGGAAGTGAGACATAGATTTTGAGCTTTTAATCAGCCTTAGTTTAAACTTATTTTTAGCCTTGACTTAGGTTCAGTGAAACAGGACTCGATTTAAATGAGGGCTGAGTTAAAAGAGGCTTGAGTCAAATGAAGGTTTATTAGAACAGGGGTTCAGCGTAAAACTCTATAGCCCATGTTTTTTTCCAAAACTCCCATGTTTACTATAATCGTTTGTTTTAATTTCTGTTCGTTTCGGTTTTAATTTTCTTATAATAATTTCTGATCATTTTTGGTTTAAATTATTATAGGAATTTATTTATGCTAGTCTTTGGTTTAATATGGCTCCTTAATTCTCTTTGAAGGGTTGTTTTTCGAAGGAATCTTTTAATTAATTTAAAGAAGGCGTAACAAAGAGCTACTATTTTGTTATCTAAATACTCAAAGTTCCGATATTTTCAAAGCATGTTTTTATTACTCAACGTTCAGGAAAGGTCTAATTCACAAAAGAAAAACATTGGAATCAGAAGTTTCGAAACACAAAGGGAAAATACCTTTTGTGTCCTTTCCACCAAAGCAGGTAATTAACCTTTTTCAAACCAAACGATAACCAACTATGAGCGTAGAAAATATCACAAAATGAAAACAACGAAATAAGCAAAGTGGTAAAAAAAACATTACAGTATTTAGACGAAGGAAGTCCCCGTTTATCCCCCCCCTCCTCCCAAGAAAAACATCCCTTGGAGCAAAATACCCTGCGGAAAATACCACCTCACTAAAAATGCCCCCCTAACCCGGAAAATACATACCCGTGGAAAATCTAACCCCAAAAAATACCCCTTGTGGTTGGTTAGTCTCCAATCATTTTCGGCTTATAAAAAAAAGACTAGAAATGCCCACGCAAAATTGATTATCAAACAATTTTATCCCCATCCTCCTCTCGTCTCTCCCTTACAACTAATTTTGTATCTATCTGATTGCTCAATGACAGCTGAGATGTTTTGGCATCAAAATGCACCCTTCGAGGTATCTCCTTCTCTCCCTAGGTACAAAATAATCAGATAACCCCATTGCAAAAGTTTCGGTTCATTTTTAAGTTTTGTAATTTGTCTATTGCTTACAAATTGTATTCGTCATTGAGAAACATGCGGACATTTTTTGCGTGGGGATTTTCTGGAGGGTTTTTAAAGAGAAGAAAGGTTTTGCACGGAGGGGGAGGGAGACTTAAACATAAATTTCTCTTTACCCCTTCCCTTAGCACTTCTCAATTAAACTAAAAAATAACACAACTAAAATAAAATTTTCAAATTTTGAAAACCATAATTTCCGCAAAAGGGGTATTTTCCAGGTGAGAGGTTTCCGTGGGTGGGGGGGGGAGGTTTTGTGGGGGTGGGGGTAAATGCTTAGACCCGTAGACAGTGACAGGGCAAAGGGAACTCCCAATAACAGACATAAAAAAGTAAAAATAAATCTGGTTTTAAAAGTTTATGACCTCCGATTTTCTTTGTTTCTTTGACAACAAAATAGAGCCTTTTTATTAATCATCTTTATGATTTTTAATATCAATACTTTAAAAAGCAAATAATTCCAAGAAGGTTGAACATGTAAACATTGTAACTTATCTTTTTACCCAATGTAAGTACGGTGGTTGAGTTGCACGAGGGTTCAGATACACGAGGGTTCAGTTTTGCAGTGGTTCAGTTGCAAGTTGGTTCAGTTACACGGGATTTTAGTTAAATGGAGTTGAGTTGCAGGAGGGTTCAGTTAAAATGGGCTTAGTTGCATAGGGGTTTAGTTCCACGGTGGTTCGGATGCACGGTATGAGCAAGCGTTCGATTCTGTTGATAGAGGAGCTTTAGTAAAGGTTTTATCCTTGTATGGTATACCAGACAAATACATTAAAGTGATGAGTGCTATGTACGAGAATACTACTGCTGCTGTTAATGTAGGAAATGAGGTTAGCAGCTGGTTTTATATTGAATCTGGAGTTAATTAGTTTTGTCTTCGATCTCCCTATATTGGGGTTATTTGGATGGACTTTGTCTTAATCATAAGGCTACAGTCACTGGGAAACCACAGACTCAACTTTTAAGTGCTCTGATTCAGTGGCTGGGATTGATATGATTATTTAATCATCATAGATGAAAGAGTGAGCACAGTGAATAAAATTTTAGAGGCTTTGTGAGTTCAGTCTGCGAGAATAGGTTTGAAAATTAATGTTAAGAAGACCGACACTAATGGCAAAAAGTCTCTCAGAACGGTCATCGCGATAGTTCGTGGGTAAGTATACATTCAGCACAACCACATTCTGGATTCTAACCGCTAAAAAGTCACTTGCTGAATCAAAAACAGAAGAAGTAAAACATGACTTCACGTAAGTCGCTAGACCACCACAAGGCCGGCCATGAGACTGAGAGCGGCGCGCAGCAACCGAGAACACTTTGTGATTAGTTGATAGTTCCAAAAGGCTCAGGCTCAAAGTGTTTGCAAAATGTTCTTGAATACACACTATGTCACACTTCGATAAAAAGTCCTTCAAAAACACAGACCGACTTAACAGATTTCCATTTATATTCCACGAGGCAATCGCATAAGAGGCTAAGGGTCCTCGATTCATTTCTTCGCTGGGGTAGGTCTATTTGAAGGGCACCGAACACTGTAACATGTATGACCTCTTTTTTTGCATGTGATACAGAACATATCGTTGTTGCACTTATTGTCCTTACTAGATACGTGGTCAGTGCCACCACAGCGGCCACAGATGGGAGATGCGGCGCAATCTGCCGCCACATGACCGAGTCCATGACAGGAGTAGCAACGTTTCGGTAGGAAATTAAATTCCTCGGCAGGCAGCTTCTCGTAGCCAACGCGGACGGAGTCCGCGAGAAAACGGTCTAGATTCTTTCTGGATTCAAAGTACACCTTGAATACTTTCGAATGTTCGTATTTTCCTATTTCCACTGCTTTTACGGCATTTGGGACAATAGTTTCGACATCCGTGTGGGACATACTATTTGGGACTCGTTTTAGAACTCCGATGAACAAGCGCTCCTTCAGTGACGCTGTAACCGTGGGTGTCCTAGACCTCATATTTTCCATAATCTTCTCTGCAGTCGCCTTCGACTTGACGTAGAGCTTCCAGTCCTGTTTAGTCTTGCGAAGTTCGCTAATGTCGTCAGAATTTGGACATAAACTATCCACGAAACCCTTACGAGCAATTGGGTTGTCTAGAGTCTCTGGTAGGTCTTTCAGTACAACGGCATAGGATGGCTTAGTACTGACATGAGCATGACCATTATTGATAGAGACACTGTTGATAGAAACTTCAGTAGTTGCAGACATACTCGGAACAGCGTAGCTTTGGGCCGAGACGAAGTTCCGGAACTCTAGGCACAAGTCATTTACTTTGCGCGAAAGAGTCGCTGTAACTTCACCAGGAATAGAGGGTACTTCATCCGGCTCATATATGACGAACTTCGGTAGCTGGACATTATTCTTATCACAGTAATCCAAAACTTTCAGAATGTCCGCAAACGTATCCGCTTTCTTCTGCCTATCCGTTTGGCGGGTAGACATCTGTCCCTCGGACCAAATAAACTTCTTTGCTTCATTAATTTTCTCTTCAGGAAAAAATCCGCAACCAGTTTGGATAATGTCAGCAGACGTATTTCCAGTACTCCTTGCCCCTACAGCAAAATTTAAAACCGCATTCAGGACTAGTCGATCGGGCGGCATCTTCATACGAAATGAAATACAGCTCGGCAACGAAGGAACCTAGTAACAAGGGAAGTGTAAGGACCCCCTCAACTGTTCCCCGCACTTTACGGGTAACTTAATACCGGCGGGTACAATACGTCACTTGCGGGAGGTTCCTTCCCCTCTTCTGCTAGTTCCCAGTACGCTTCTTACCGATAAAAAATCAAAAATGGCACAATATAAAATTGAAACTGTAGATGGCGTGCCAATCTACCCGAGAAACAAGATGGCGCTGGTGAGAATACCCAGTGAAGAGGGCTTATTCTAACAATTGGAGAAGGTCATACAAATACTAATTGACAAAAAAACTAAATTTAGAGTGTAAACAACAACAAGAAAAGACCTCAAAATAATTCAGAAACTTTTTCCAAGTTACCAGCCGAGATGCAAACTCAGACACAACAGCCTTGAATATACTATAGATGGCGTGACGACGAGTAATGGCCATGCCAATATATATGCCAATCTGTATATCTAGATTTCACCTTTTATTAGATTGCTCCCCCCCTTATTGACCATATACACCTACTGTTCCAGATGTGTATTTGTACTTCTAGTGTACCGGAGAGTTTTTTGTGTGGTACTGTTTCTTAAATTTTAAAGAGGGGAAATTCTCCTTTAATTTGCTCTTCTTACCGACCTATTACTGTCTCTTGCACTTTTAGTAAAGTTCTTGAGCATGTATTACTACCTTTTGTGACTAATCATATGCTTGAGAGAGATAACCAGTTTAGATTTAAGCCCGGAGTACGTTGTCAACACGCACATCGTGTATTATCTTCTTTGCTCCTTGAAAATTCTTCTAAGGGAAGGAGTATATATCTTTGTACTTTAGATCTATCAAATGCTTTTGATAGTGTGTGTCATAGTCAGCTTTCTTCTGCTCTTCGTGGTTGCGGTGTCAATCTATCGGTTACTTTGCTTCTTCGGTACTTGTACTCTCATTCTTTTCTTCGACTGAAATCTGTGCCTGCATCTATTATTAAATTGAAAAGAGGTTTAAGGCAAGGTGGAGTTTTATCTCCGACCCCTTTCAATTTATGTATTTCAGGAGTTCTGGCAAAGATATCAGCTACCTATCTCTCCGGCTTTTCTGATGTTTCATACCTGGGTTACGCTGATGATCTGCTTCTTATAAGCCATATTAAAACTGGTTTATCTAACATGGTTTCTTGTATTGCCACTTCTTTTTCAGATATTGGCCTTTCTCTTAATGTAGATAAAGGAAATTTCTTTCTTTTAATAACATTTCTAGAACTTCCCTTAACTGTAGAGGCTCTACTATCCCTCTTTTAGATTCTCTTCGATGGTTCGGTATTTCTATTACTAATAGTCTTCCGAGCTTGCACCAGTGCACAGTCTCAGATATTAATATGAAAATTAAATTAGGATATGCTAAGATTGTTGCCAATAGAGGTAAATATAAGAAACTCGCTTTGGCCAAGCTTTAATCAACTTTTTGTGCCCATTCAATTCTTTTTGCTTCTTGAATTTTTCTCCTTCTTAAGAGAAATGAGTTAAAATGAATCCAGATTAATTATTTCAGATTTTGTAAATTTTTGTTGTTTCTTCCATCTTGGACCAAAAACCGGGTAGTTATTAATAAATTTCTTGTTCCTAATGCTACTGAAAAACTGGAAGCACTACACAGAAAACTTTCAAATACTGCTTGCATCCGTCTTTCTCCGTTCCATCACCTTATCAGGTTTTTTCAGTCATAAGTTATTTTTCTTTTATTTGTTTAGTCGTTTTTCTCTGTTTGGTCAATCTACATTTTTTGGTATTGTAAAGAGTGAGTAAAAATCAAATAATGATAATAATAATAACAGCTTGTGTACTCTATATTTCTGCATATTACTGCTTATTAGATTCTGCAAGTTGTGAGTTTTTTTCTCTCTTCCTCTTTTCCCCTCCTTTCATGTTATTTCTTTTTTGTTTTAGTATCTCCTAAATTATTATGTGTTACTCTGTAACTAGTAATCTTTGATTTATGTATTGATTTGTGTTGCATTTAAGGTTTTTTTTTGTGATACTCCTCGTATTTTACCTCTGTACAGTGTGGGTTAGAAACAAATAATAATAATAATAAAAATAATGTGAAAAATTATGTAAAATGTTTGATATGAGTGAATAATATGACTAAATTCATACTAGTAACCAGAAAAGTAGTTCGTGTCATTAAGTCTTTGTGTGATTCATAAAATAAACACATAGCTGAAAAATTGTGTTTCTCTTTGATTATTAAGGATTATATAATACTAGCATTACTGCTGCTACTACTACTAACTTACTGCAGAATCAGGCTGCTTAAGGCCTTCACAGCTGCTGACGCTCCTCCTCTATCTCAATCTATTGAGAGCTCTCCTTTTTAAACCCTCCCAAGAAGTTCTTATTTTCCTTAAATATTTCCTTATGACATCTGCCACCTCCATTGGCTGATAAGCTGGTTTTCGTTTGGGCAAATTGTTCATTTTTCAGAAAACCCCCAAATTGATTCAATTTACAGGTATACGGGTTAAAAAAAGAGGGGAAAAAACGGTTTTGAATTTCGCTAAGATATTTGGTAATAAGAAAAATGCCAGATACAATGTTTCTCGGGAAGTTTAAGTTATAAAAGGTTGTGAAGTTTTAAATCATCGAAATATTTGAAACAAATTATTGGATAGACAGTTCGCATAATGAAGTGAGTTTGCGAACATAATTACAAGGTAGCAGCCCCCTCCAAAGGACTTGGGCCAATCATGACATAGCTCTCACGGCACATGATCAGGACTTAGGATATTTAGTGAAGAAAAGTGTTTTTCGCGTCTTTATTATTATGGTCATTATTATTATAGGCATTCGTAGATCATAATTATTTTGGCATTCAGGCATTGCAATTCAAATTGTCATTATGACGCAGTCATTGTAGAGATCTGGCCATTATTGTTATCTCAGCCACTATTGTCGTCAGTTGAAGTGAACCACTGTTGTACACCTAA
Source organism: Artemia sp. Qi Xiang Cuo (assembly GCF_049724085.1). NCBI lineage: Eukaryota > Metazoa > Arthropoda > Branchiopoda > Anostraca > Artemiidae > Artemia > Artemia sp. Qi Xiang Cuo. The sequence goes on from NC_142794.1 coordinate 85,234,576, forward strand.
AATGTAAGTCACAATAAAACTATTGCTTTTCTATTTGTGTTATTTTATTGTGTATATCTGTATCTAGTCGCAAGGAAGGTAATTAGGACGTATGCCTCCAGGGTAGAGCTCCCAGGAATCTGATTTCGAGGTTACTTTTATATATTTACACATTTTATTTTCTAGCTTTCAGCGAGTGGCGCGATCGGTACACCGCTTTGAGGAATAATATTACATATGGCAAAGTTCTTAGCGCTATAAGTGGCGCTATCGGAGGACTTATAAAGTGTAAGTTCAGAGCTTTAAAGCATAATATTACATTGTCGCGGTTAATCTTTATTACCACAATTAAGGCCAGTCTAAATTTTTTTGTTATCGCTACAAATATAACCTAACCTAACCAAAACACCAGCTCATTATATTAAATATTTAATGAAAACATAACTAAAACGTAGTTTTTCCCTTGAGCATAAGCTAAGTGTCTCCGACTATAGACAGGTATAAACCAGTTATTGTCTGATCTTGCGGATCCAAATTCTTGGTGTTTTCTGAATAACAGACGACGACCTCGTTTGGTTCTAGATGGTTAGAAAACAAGAAACAGTCATTGGCAATCCTCCATCCACAATACGTGTCCAAGCCACCACATACTTTTTTTCATTATAGTCCTAGAAAGTGGGACTGAACCAAATTTTTGTGCAGCTCTAGAACAGACCTAGAACTTTTAACTTTTGAATCAAATTAACTCCTTCGACAGATTCAAGATTATTTCTAGCTATTATAGAACAGTGCTGCCTATGATATCGCTTATATGCCCTTTCGAAAACCTGCATGCACATAATATTTTTGTTTAATTGAAACATCCTCTAAACGTTCCTTAAAAGTTTCACTTTAATACCCTTAACTCTATTAGTTACAGTACTCGTAGTAGTAGTATCAGTAGCATATACATGGTGCCTTGTGGCTAGTTTGAAATCCCCCGCAACTTATCCTGAAAGGTGTAACATATTAATGGAAGTCGTTATTGAGATATTGCTGTGTAACCCTTTGGAGAATGTGCATAATCACAGTCAAGCTGATTCAGTTCAATACCCGCCAAAATATTCCTTGACAGTTTCACCCTAATACCCTTAGCTTGCGTAGTAGCATTAGTAGTATTAGTAGCAGTTTGCACATAGCACCTTTCATTTTCTTCAACACACCAAAATATCCCTAAGATATTGCTGATGCGTCCTTTTGACAATCTGTATACAGATGGCATTATGTGATTCAGTTCACGTTCCACCCTCAAATTTCTCTGAAAATTCCACCTAGTGGTAATGAAATTTCATTACCACTAGGTACAGCTGTAAAGGTAGTCCCAGTAATAGTATTAGTAGTATTATTAAAAGTTATAGCACTAGAACTAGTAGCAGCAGTAGTATTAACATATTGCCTTTTGGTCAGCTGAAGATTCTTCTCATGAAGTTCTAGAAGTTTCAACTTAATACAATTAGGTGTTGCTACTCTATTGCCTAGATATCCTTTTGACAACCTGTATATTCATATAGTTCCTTAATTTTCATCTTAATGCTTTTATCTTACAAGGGGCTGTAATAGAACTAGTAGTCGAACTACGACTAGCAGTAGTTCTGGCAGTATAAGAAGTAGTAAATGTAATTAAAATAGTAATATTATTAGCAGTAGCGTGCACAGGGGCGTATTTAAAGCTTTGACATTTCTAGAACCAAGTGTTTTTGCCGCTCCGTTTTTGCAAGATTTTCGGGGTTATTCCCTATTTTCGACGTAACACCTTTAAATAAGGTGTTGTTTTCTTAAACCACACTGCCGTTCTAAGACGAACAAATAAACTCTCAAACAGGGATAAATCCATTTATTTAGACAATGAAAAAACAGGTTCAAAAGTCCAGATATTTCGGTCACATATACAGCGACCGTCTTCAGTAGAAATACTGAAGACGGTCGCTGCATATATGACCGAAATATTTGGACTTTTGTACCTGTTTTTTTCACTGTATAAATAAATGGATTTATCCCTAATTGAAAGTTTATCTGGGGTTATTCCCGAAAATTCGGGGCTAATGGAAGCGATTAACAAAACACAACTGATGTGCGAAAAGTAGTGAAAGCGAGGAGTTAGACCAAACTCTCAGCTATCATTCTTGGGAGACATCTGATAGTTTATTAGTGACTATGGAATTCCTGTGTGTTTTTAAAGTCACTTTTCTTTGAATAGGCAGCGTGGTGGCAAAGTGCAATTGGCGACGAAAAATCACATTAGCCCAGTTTTGTTAAGAAAAAAATACTCCTTCTTCATTGAGAGCCAAATTGCCCTTGGGGATGTATTCTGCAAATTTTTAAATCATACTTTTGCTTAGCTTTTTCTATAAGTTGTAACTGTGTAAATCATAGACTTTCAGTCTCTCAGCAAAAAAATATAATTTGTTATTTCATTTTTTTTAATCAAAAATTTACAGCATGACTGGCAGTGTGGAGGATTTTACTCCGTAGATGCAGGTAGTAAGGGGCTCAGATGCTCAGTGAGTAACAAGTAGCCCCGTGCCAGCCCCATTCATCACGACACTTAATGCACTCTAAACATACATTTACATAAGATTATAGATCGAAATCTTTGTCTGAAATATAAATTCAACAGAGCAATCACTATCAGTGGATTCGTGGCCCAGCTCCCTATAATCATGGCTTTATATTGCCGCTCTGTAGAATGCGCTAGTAAAATTATCGATGAAAAATGCGGTTTGTCCCACTTTATAGGGCTATATTGACAAAAGGGTTTACATGGCTAAGACATATTCCATGGATGAAGGATGACAGATTGCTGAAGATAGTATTTGTTGGCCACCGTCTGGGACCTAAAAAAAAAACAGGTCGTTCCCGAATGGGGTGCGAGAATGTCGTAAGTAAAGAGTCCAAAGGAATTGAAGCATCCTGGGACGGTGCACAGAAGTAAGCTTTAATTAAATTATATGAAGGAGAAGCGTGTGTAGCTGTGATGGCCTTAAGCGACTTGGTCCACAGATAGTCCACTAATAAAAAACAAGCTTATATTCCAAAAGATGTTAAATAAGCCATTGTGTTAAGCTTAACTAGCTAATGAGAAACTACTCTGGATATAGCTTAAATATATTTATATTTTTGTTCTTATCTCTCATTAACAGTAATTTATTCATTTGAATCTGAAAAAATAACAAGAAAGAATTATGCATGGCCTATGGCTATATCTAGAAATTGTGTGGGGAACTTTAACACAAGTACACAAGTAGAAACCGTTAACTTTGAAAAAACGATGACCTATGTTTGTCTTTCAGCTAGCGAATTAACCTGAAATCTGAAAAAGAAGGCTATAGTTTATAGCAACGCTGCGAATTTTGTTAGCAAGAAAACGGTCAGTGAGGGCAGTGCTGGGCAGTATTTCGATTTTTCGATGCATCGATATATCGATATTTTCACTTTCGATATTCGATATATTGATATCGATATTTCGGACCCGTTTTTGGCCGCGATACACTCTTGTTTTTGCCAAAGTTAAATAACGAAAATCGTAGTTAAAGAGTATTTTGCATCATTTTTTTTATAAAAACTTCGAATAATACAACATTGAACAATGAAAAAACCAACTTCGATTATATGAAAGAATATCACGAAAACCCAGACATGAAACTACTTGGGCTCAAGAAAAAAACGCGGCTATATTTGGCTATTCAAAAATAGCAACATGTCACTGTTTTTCCCAGAGAGTCGGTTTCGCCGCTCTGTGATCAACTGACCGGTCTTGGAAAAAACTCTCTCAGAAGGGACACTGGTGGCGGGCACAGACATGAATTTCATGGCAACCTCGTACAGATATTTCTGAGAGCCCATGTTGCAAGAATTTCACCACTTGAGTGGATCCGTTTTTCTTGGAACTACAGATTCCCTGTTAAAAAGCTGCAGAGCCATAGTAGACTCGGCTGCTGTCGAACCGCGTCCTGAGTTGACTACCAGAACTTCGTCATGTGAGCCCCACAAACTGTCATGAACCTGTCGATGCTGTGTCGCGGGGCTTGTGACGGTACTTGTACCTGCTGCTACGGATTCAGCAGACAGCAAGGCCAAATCCATCTCTCTTGCTATTTTTCCCTCAACCGAGACAAGATCGTCAGGGGAAATATACATTTTCTTGAAACGCGGATCAAGGTATGTGGCAATCGTCACGGGTGTGACCTGACCAAGGCTTATAAACCTAGCTTGCATTTTCTCCATCAAAGCCTTGCGGAAGTCCTCGGCGACATTTGAAAATCCACCACAATCTACCTGAACAAGGTGGCGTCTCAAAATCTTGGATAAAGGCAGGACTTTTGAGATGGAGGGATAGCTTTCAGAAGAGAGCTCGATTGTGACCTCGTCAAAAGGTGTAAGTACCGCGATCACGTTTGAAATAACATACCACTCACTTTCAGTGAGTAGGAGATCTACTTTACCGAGAAGTGCCAGCGAACTTGTTACTGGCTCTTTCAGGTCTTGTAGACTACGCAACATTATGAGGAGTGAATTCCATCTAGTGGTCACATCAGGTTTCAGTTTTTTGGTGCAAACATTGTCAATAGTGATCTGAACCTGGCGCAACTTGTCGGCAGCTACAACACTACGTCTGAAAAAGCTGACTATGTTCCTAGCTTTTTGGACAAGAGGTGACAAGTCAGCAGTATAATCAATAGCACCCCTCACAGTCAAATTCAGAGTATGTGCGAAGCACGAAACATGTCTCCAGCCTGTACCCTCAACAGATACAGCATCCTTTACAGCCCGTACCACATTTGCTCCATTATCGGTAACTACAGCTACAACCTTTTCCTTAATCCCCCCCTCAGTGGCAATTTTCAGAAGATGAGCTGTGATAGCATCAGCAGTATGGCTTTCTTCAATTTTCGCAGTAGTAAGCACGTTGCTGCAGAGGCAGCCTTTCTCATTAATGTAATGTACAGTGACAGCCATGAAACCCTCAGTCGCCTGGGAGGTCCATATATCTGTGGTAAGGGAATCATGTCCTACTTTTTTTAGCGCCTCCTGCAGTTTCAATTTCTCTACAGCATAGATTTCAGGGAGAAGATCTCTTGTCACTTTAGCTCGGGATGGTAAAGTATAATTGGGGTCAAGGCCCTGCACCAGATCAATAAACCCAGGATTTGAAACAACAGAGAGGGGTTGCATATCATTTGCAATGAATTTCACAACCAGTTTGTTCATTTTTACAGTTTTAGGGTGCTTTGCACTGTACTTGGTCTGTAACAACGAGTCAATTCTCGGCTGCTTTGCACTTGGTGCTCCTGAGTCAGTCTGGTCACTTCTATCACGGGTAACTTGAGTAGGGTCACTAGCTTGACTCAAAGGTCTGGTTTAGTTTTGGCTATGTGATGGGACAATTTTACTTGAATAATGTTCATCATCAGATGGGCACGAATCAGAATCAGGGTTAACACTGGCACCCCCGGCCGATGTACTTCCTTTTATGCTTTGGTATTGTTTTTTTGTGGTTTGTCTTGAGATGAGCATTAATGTTGGTGGTATTTCCAGAGATAGCAACACGTTTTTTGCATATTTTGCATAGTGCAGACTTAGCCGATACTTTTGTAAAATATTCCCACAAAGGACTTGGCATTTTTCAAAAACTGGTAGAGACCTGGACCTGCAATATATTAAACATTCAGAGGCAAATAGAATCCAATGGAACTCATTTTGTTAAATAAAGTGGAAGTAACAACCAGCAAATACTGGACCAAATGTGGGGATTTGATTTGGGATATAGGGTTGGATTTTGCTATGTACTCTAGATCAATAAGCAAAAGAAAATGATGAAAGATTACACTATATTATCAGCTAAATTTCTAAATATCAATTATTTGGCAAAATATCATATTTTGCCAATCTGTTTTACAGAAATGTTATCTACTAGTCCAAGAGCCATGTAGCAAGACAATACTCTGACATTAATGAGATTTCAAAGTCAAGACAGTGTTACCGCCTAGAGTCTAGGCGGTAGAGTCTAGGCTATACGAGTTGTCGGAAACGCATCTGCCTAAAGAATAATCAAATCAACCGAGTACAACCTGGAGAGGCTGTGACACTATCTAATTACCAAAGGAAAAAATCATCAGACTCATTCTTCCTGACTGAGCATAGAAGCAGCATAAAAACAGGACACACAAACAGGCAACATTACAGAACCCTTTAGTGCACTTCTACATTTTTGAAAGAGGCCCTCTGACTTACCCATTACATACTTCATACCTGCTTCATCACAGGGACCTATGCAACCTCGGACTGTTCGGACAAGAAACTAGTGCCGTGGTAATAGCAGTGTCAATCTAACCTTCAAACTATAATTTAAGCCTCCTGACCCTGTGTGGCAAAGGGAGGTTGTTAATTTCCGTTGAAGAGCTAAAATTATGGTCTAAAAGCTTGATTGATACTTTTTATCCCCAACGTACGAGGCTATACCAGTCTGAGGTTGCATATTTACCTAGCATAGGTTCCCTGTACCTGACTTAAACCCTGATTTTTACGAGGTGGGCTGAGAAATTCTACTTCGACACTTACCCAGCTGGGAATCAATAAAAGTATTTTGGGTTATGGGGCTATAAGCCCCATAACCATCATTGTCACATCATCATTGTCACAATGATGATTTTATTAATAAACAGGCCTTAAGGGTTGCGAACTTTTTGGTCAATGAATATGTCCCTTGAGCATCCAAAAATGTGTCCTTTTGAGCCAAATTATGTCCATATTTTGTCTATAATATGTCCATAATATATCCATCTTGAAATCTCAAAAACTAGTTTTCTTACGACTTGTATACCTCTTTCGAAGTGGTCAGTTAACATCGAATATAATGAAAACGAATAAGACTCATTTAATCATCCATAAAAAATGAACTAGTGTGAAAGCACAAAAGTCATAAAAACATATAAACTGTAAAAAAAAATAATTTTCGGAGCTTGAGGCTCATCTTTCTATAGAAGGTCCGCTTGACAGGTATGGTCGGAAGGAGGGTCCGTAGTTTCACTTCTTTTAGTAGCTTTTTGCCAATCAGAGTATTTCTTGCGCATGTCATAAGGTACAATCCAGGAGTCAAGCGACGTTGCGGAGCGCTAGGTAAGCTCGGTTGCCCTTCCATCAGGGGGGTGATATCCCTCATAATTCAGTAATTGCTTCTGTTGCAAGTTGCATCTTGAGCCCTTAAAGGGGCCCCAAAGGTATTTAATTTTTTTAACCACACAAAGAAGTTATCAACAGTAGTTAAGTTACTGAAAAGTTGTTAAAAACATATCACTAATTTATAAATAAGTTATTCAAGAGTAATATATTCCAAAAAATAACAATCAAACCTCATTTATTGGGCAACACAAAAATAAACTGTTTTCCTAATGTTTAAAGTTTTAAAATGCTTTAAAAAAAAGTATCACTTATTTTTTAATTTTGTAATTTTGCTTTAAACATTTCTGGTACTATATTTGCACTTTTGGGTGGTGGGGGTGGGTAAATTTCATGGTAACTTTGCAGTGAACCATATAATCTACTAGAATGAAAGTGAATACATCATTTGATACTTTTTATGCTCTTTCATAATTCATATAAAATACCTTCAGGGCCCCTTTAAGGGCTCAAGATGCAATGTGCAACAGAAGCAATTATTCGATTATGAAAGAGCCTAAAAAAGGCATCAAGTGATGTATTCACTTTCATCCTAGCTAAATTATTGTGCCACCTGCAAATTTACACCGCATACCAAATGCATAAACCTATACATTATGCCCAAGATTGGGGGCCTGTTTTAAATGTTTAGGATGAGTGTATTTTGATCAGGATAGCCTACTTGTCAAAGATTATGCATTAGCCAAGCACTTGGAGGTTTTTACCAAATGTAAACCCTCCACTATAGCCTAGTCTAAGCTAAGTTTTTTTTAGTTTTATAAGTTTTCCAAAATCGTACTGAGAATTTCACATAAATCTAAGGGGGACTCATTCAAACAGGGTGCGTGACTGCCTTTGTTCCCGCAAAACTTTACTAAGCTATAACTCCACACAAGGTTTTCATATAGCCTAATTTGTTATCAACCAGGTAGAATCACGACCCTTCTAGGAGACCCTTAATGAAATTAAATAAAAAAAAAGCTTTTAAAACTGAAAGTAAGGAACGACGTTAAAACATAAAACGAACAGAAATTAGTCTGTATATGAAAGGGGCTGTCCCCTCCTCACAGCCTCGCTCTTTACGCTAAAGTTTTTTATTGTTTTAGAAAATAAAGTTGTGAGACAGAGTCAAACTTCAGCGTAGAGAGCGAGGCATTGAGGAGGGGACAGCCCCTTTCATACACGGAATAATTTCTGTTAGTTTTAAGTTATAACGTCGATTCTTAATTTCAGTTTTAAAAACTTTATTTTTTTTAATTTAATTTATGATCGTTTTTTAGTTAATTCAGCTTTTAGTTTGGCTCACCGTAATTAAATAAGCAAACAAAATTTTCATACAAATTTTACTTTTCTTTTTCTAAATGGATGTTTCTAAATTTGGTTATGACGTAATTTACAAATTAACTTACGTAACTAACTTCTATATTCGTATATTTTTCTTCTGGCAAAAAATACAAAGTTGCAGATTTTTGCAGATATGAGCTTGAAACCTATGTAATACGGTTTTCTGATACGCTGAATCTGACGGCGTGCTTTTCATTAAAATTCTTTCACTTGTAGGGGATGATTTCCCCCTCTTTAAAAAATTGGGTAAATTTTCTCAGGCTCGTAGCCTTTGATGAGTAATACTAAACTTAATAAAATTTTTATATTTAGAATCAGCATTATAAACACGTTTATTGACATCAAAATTCCGTTTTTAAAAGTTTCGATTACTATTGAGCCGTATCACTTGTTTTTTTTATTGTTTATTTTATTACGTATATGTTATTACGTATATGAGGAGGTTCTCTCCTTAGTCAATACCACGCTCTTTGCGTTAAAAGTTAAAAAAAATTTGATTCACAAACCCCCGAATCACAAAGGCCGTTTAATTAGAAGAGATAGCTCTTTTGAAAGCACTAAAACAACTGTAGCGTAAAGAGCAAGGTATTGACTTGGGGGAGAACCCCCTCACATACGTTATAATTTCTGTTCGTTTTAAGTTCTAATGTTGCTTCTTACTTTCAGTTGAAAAAACTTGTGTTTTTTTTATTTAATTTCTGATCGTTTTTTAAATAATGCTTGGAAATCCAGCGCCCCCTCCATAGAAATGTCCCTTACTCCAAAGAAACATCCTCCACGGAAAGTTTCTCCAGAGTAACCCCCTCCTCTAGCCCCCCCTCCAGAAAAAAATCCTTCCTGAAAATGTCTGTATACTTCCCAATAACCAATAAATAATGCTGGCAAGTCCGGCGCCCCCTTCATGGCAATTTTTCTTCCCCCATGATAACTTCCTTCATGGAAAGATCCTCCAACATAACTCCCGACCCCTCCCCCCCACTACCAGAAAAAAACCCTCCTGAAAACTTCTGTATACTTCCCAATAACCAATACTACATGTTAACATTGGGTAAAGTTCATAACTTTTAGCCCTCCCCCTGGGGACTTCGGGGGATTAAGTCATCCTAAAAGACATATTCATTATATTTTCGACCATGCTGAACAAAATGGCTATCTCAAAATTCTAATCGGGTGATTTTGGGAAAAAAGAAGCGTGGAGAGGGCCTAGCTGCCCTACATTTTTTTGGGTCACTTTAAAGCGGCACTAGAACTTTTCATTTCCGTTCCATTGAGCCCTCGCGCAATATTCTAGGACCACTGGGTCGATACAATCACCCCTGGGAAAAAAAAAACAAAAAACAAATAAACACGCATCCGTGATCTTTCTTCTGGCAAAAAATGCAAAATGCCGTATTTTTGCAGATAGGAGCTTGAAACCTCTACAGTGGGGTTCTCTGATACCCTGAATATGATGGTGTGATTTTTATTAAGGTTCTATAACCCTTAGGGGGTCTTTCCCCCTTTTTTTTAAAATCAGCCAAATTTTCTCAGCCGCGTAACTTTTGATGGGTAGCACTAAACTTGATGAAAGTTATATATTTGAAATCAGCATTGAAATCTTTTCTTTTGATGTATCTATTGGTATCAAAAACCTGTTTTCTAGAGTTTCGGTTACCATTGAGCCAGGTCGCTTCTAACTTACAGTTCGTTACCACGAACTGTTTGATTCTACTTGTAAATATGACAAAAAAACTTGTTAACTGAGACCAATTACACATTTTTGGAGGATATTGCACTTCCAGCATAAAAATTTACTTACCAACACAGACATGTTAATTGCGGTAAATTCTAAATAAAACTACATAAAATCGCACATTCCTCTGTTAGTTAACAAAAGTTACAATCATTCCTTTAAAAAACATACAAACTGTGGAATGATAAAGAATGACACTGTCATTGTTGTTTATTTCAAAGTTTCAGGAGCATTCATTAGCTCCGTCTTATGAGTCATTGGATTTCATAGGTTATTGTTCTTTTTCTGGAAGATTTGGAAAACTTTTTTCTCTGTGGGATCTTTTCTGTTGGTCATTCACGAGTAGATGGCGAGAAAAGCTGAAAATACTGGAAAATTCCGAAATATCGTTTTCGATATCGATATTTACGTTTCGATATTAGATATCGATATTTCGTCCGATATATCGATATATCGATATCGTTATCGAATATCGCCCAACACTAAGTGAGGGCCAAAAACAAAATTTCAAAGCTGTATTTAAACTGTGGTTATACATTCCATTATGTTAAGGTTTCTAAGTAGACGTAAAACTAAGCAGCCTCAGTCTAACGGGGTAGTGAGAGGTGGCTTGCAGTCTTTTCAGCAAAGTATCCAACCTGTCAAAACAAACAAGAATTTGCTGGTGTGTAAAGTGATTGTCTTGGATGGAACTGATTTGACTGTTGAAGTCTCAGTAAGTAGTTCAACTAGCTTATTTAAATTAGGACCTTTTTTTAGCACTAAGAGATAAAATTCAACTTTACCTAGGGTGAAAAACCAGTATTCAATTGAGCAAAATTATGTAAAACTAAAACCCTTGCATCTTGTTACCAAAGAGGAATTGGGAAAATTGTACATAGGCTATCAGGGAAAAGCTAAAAGGTCAATATCTACAAAATCATATTATTGAGTTAGGACAAAAGTGAATACACCATTTGATGCCTTTTTTTATGCTGATTACAAATATAATAAGTATTTCTATTGGAAATGAGCTTCAGCCCCCCCCCCTATATAGGCCAATTACGGGTTCGGTTAGGTATAGCCTATATAGGGGGGGGGCTGAAATTCATTTCCGATAGAAATACTTATTATATTCGTAATCATCATAAAAAAAAGCATCAAATGGTGTATTCACTTTATTCCTAACTCAATAATATGGTTTTGTAGATATTGACCAGCTAAAAATCTAAGCTATGTAGGGTAAGACACCCAGTAGTTGGACACTTTAATCACTTTGAAAACTTTTTGACATTTAAACTTCTCTAATTACTTTATTATACCACCTAGAAACTTAATTTTTGTATCAAAAAATTTCTGAAGAATTTCTGAACAAGTAGGTTACTAATTCAAATAGTTTCTCTTGTACAATGCCTCCTATTTTTGAATTCACTAACAAGTGACAATTCTGCCTAAACTCAGACATACAAACAGCTCATTGCAAATTGGTTATTAAAATAGTATAAAAGATTCTGTCCAAGAATAGGCAGGTGGCCGACTACTGGGTGTCTTACCCTATCAGTATGGTTATTATCAAAAATGTTGAAGATTAAGTACTTGAAATTAGGCTATTAGTTTATTGACTTACCTACAAGGACCTCTTTTTGGAAAGATCAATTAGGCTATTCTATTTTGATGTATATATCCTTTTATTGTTTCACTTTTATTCACATATTAACAGAAACCTAACTTTCTTCTGATTCTAAAAATGCAGGCCTAATTTTTATTGCTTAATATTTAGGCTATTCTTTAAATCACAAATATTACATATATTCTTTTTTTTAAATTGCTTGTCAAAACAGAGACCATATTTTTATTTGATGCTGACAAATTATTAGTGAAAATTTGTCAAAGAAGGCTGGGTTCTTGTTACTGCCCTCACATTGCTTCAAAGAATTACTGATAAGCAAAGCAAATCAGTACACCTCAAGCAAGCTTGTCCCCAAACCAAGAACACTTTTGATAATAACAAAAGAGATTAAGAGGGAAATCAACTGTAAAAGCAGACAATTGAAGAAATATAAAAAACACCACTCCCCTGAAAATAGAGAGAAATATTCCAAAAGCCAGAACAAACTTAAAAACTTGACGCAGGCCTTGCACACAAGCTTTGAATCCAAACTTGCTGATGATGCCAAGACAAACCCAAAGAAGTTTTGGTGGTAGGCCTATGTCTCTAGCCATGACCACAATAGACGGTGTATAAAAAAACTGATAACAGAGCAAGGTGAAGAAACTATAGACACTAACAAGCTTGCTGACTTACTGAACCTACAATTTGTCTCAGTTTTCACCACTGAACCAGATTGCCTTCCCCACCAAAATAGGATGTAAAAGCCCCACGTATTGCCTAAAGATGTCCTTAAACATCTACTGAAACTAGATGCTAACAAGTTGCCAGGACCCAATAATATACATCCCAGACTATTAAAAGAAACTGCAGAAGTGATAGCAGAGCCCCTCACAAGAATCTTCCAGACATTACTTATCTCTAGAGAGCTACCAGCAGACTGGAAAGTAGCCAACATAATGGTGGTATTCAAAAAAGCTTATCACATCAAATCTGAAAATTATCAACCTATTAGCCTAACTTCAGCTGTTGTTAAGGTACTTGAACATATAGTCAACAATTCAATTCTCAAACATTTAACCAAAAACAAGATCTTGTTGCCCAAGCAGCATGGATTCCAGACAGGAAAATCAATTAAAACAAACCTATTTGAATCATACAAAGAAATTACAAATCTGATTGACCGAGGACATCCAGTCAACCTACTGCTGCTGGACTTTGCCAAGGCTTTTGACAAGGTACTGCACATTTGATTGCACTCTAAATTATCTGCCTCTGGCATCAATTCAGCTGTGATAGACTGGCTAATGAATTTCCTCTCCAACCACAAGCAGAAAGTCTGCTTATTTGAGATAGGTGGCCAGCCAATCTACTCCCATGAGACCATGATAATGAGCAGGGTACCACAGGAAATTGTACTAGGCCCAACCCTTTTCTTGATGTACATCAACAACATTTTCAATCATGTAGATATTAGTATGCTGATTGCTGATGTTTGCTGATGATGCCAAACTGTTTGGCATTGCAAATTCACAGACCATCCAACATGACACAGACAGGCTACAGGATTGGACTCAAGACTGGCTCCTTCAATTCAATACAATCAAATACTGTATTTTGCACCTTGGACCTAACAAACCAATGGAAACCTACTCAATTTACAATCCCATAACAAAAAACAATTGAGCATCTAGAGAATAGAGAAGAAGAAAATGACCTTGGTGTCATCATTAATGACAAGTTGAAGATCCACATCCAGCATGTTGCTTCCTGTGCAAATTCCTGCCTTGGCCTATTAAAACAGACCATCAGTAGCCAAGAGGCAACAATATTCATAAAATTATATAAAGCTCTTTTTTTTATCAGACCCCATCTCAATTTTGGCATGTGCCTTGCAGGTCCTTCTTATTTGCAAGATGTAAGACTCATTGAAAATGTTCAGAGGCAAGCAACAAAGTGCATGAAAAGCCTAAAATCAACTTCATATAAGGACCACCTCAAGCAACTTAAGCTATATACCCTTGTCTACAGACACATGCATAGCAATATGATGCTGACTTACAAACTTTGAGAAGAAAACTCTACCATCTTTAGCAGCAGTCATAGCACTAGCCATCATTGCACAAGAGGACACTCCAAGAAGCTGCAAAAGTTAAGCTCCCAATTGATAACTCATTAAATGTACTTCTCAAGAAGAGTCATAAACCACTGGAATCAGTTGAAGGACTCAACTGTCAGCATTCCCTCCATCCAGTCTTTCAAATGCCACCTTGACAAGGAGTGGGAGAAGAGGCAGTGGAGGTTCAATTGGGAGTTGTCAACTCAAGAGCACTACAGGTCCAGAAGACCTTAAAGCTCTCAAATGGATTAAGGTGATTGCATCTTGCTATAGGCTAGTAAAATAGGGGTGGTCCAAAAAGCCATTGCTATTTTTCCAGAATGCTAAAGAAAAGTGGTCTTTCCCAAAAAGAAGTCTTTGGACATCCATCACATGGTTAATATGGGAGTAAAGTTCATCTGTGATGCAAATGGATGTTATATTTAGATTGAGGATGCAATTCTAGGTATATTTACACACTAGGTGGGTGAGGGTATATATTCTGTGAATATATAGGCTCTAAGAAATTCATGAGTTTCTTTGAAAAACTGGAGAAACAGGCAAAGAAGTGAAGATAAAGGCTCTCCCCCAGCAAAATGTGTTAACTCAGGTTATTCTACATATTATGGAGTGAGAATTATTTTCTTAATATGTTTCCTTTTGTCCAGCTGAACTCCTAGGCTTAAAATACTGGTTGGGTAATTTTAGATTTGTATATATATACACTGTCAAATTAGCCATCTGGTGGTATCCCAAAGTCTTTTACCCTACTTTTGGCTATCTTGGAAAGGCGTTAGATTAGGAAAATGAAACTTTCAGAGATGGGTCTACAGGCTAAAGTATGTCCTGGGAAGGTATTCTGAATTACCTACCTTCAGTCCTTCTCCCTCTAGAGGGTCCTGACCTTTAAAAATCTGTGTGTTATAAAAGTGAAACCTTTGCAAAATATATCTACTGCTCAAATGAAGTACAACAAAATTGTTTTCACTTTCACAACTTTGCTTAATCCCAATTTATAAGGTTTTAAAGATATGCAAATACATTTCCTAAATTAAAAAACAACAACTTTGATATGGCTTAAAATTCTACACAAATATCAGGAATTGTATTGTCAGGACTAAAGCCAAAGAAAAAGAAACTGATAACTGAAAATTAAGGTATAATGTTTTTGTGTCAGAATTTCAATAGGTCATATTGGCAAATTTCAGGACCCTCTAGAGAGAGAAGGAGTGGTGGTAGGTACTTCAAATACCTTCCTGGGACATACTTTTGCCTGTAGATCCATCCCTGAAAGTTTCATTTTCCTAACCTAACCCCTTTCCAAGATAGCCAAAAGTAGCTAAAGTAGAATTTTACTGCACTAAGATATTTCTTCAAAGATTATTGTTTTTTCAACTCATCTTTGATCTAAGATCTTACAGCTCACTGATGTTGGCAAAAAGTGTGAAAGATGCTATCTTTCTACCATACAGAACAATGATAAGAGAACTTTGATGATATGCTCATCATTGTTCTCAGACTGCTGATCAGAACAGAAGGATGAAAGACATTTGCATTAAAAAAAAAAGATATAAGATATTAGTTCAAAGATTTCATTTTCAAGCATTTTCTGACAAAAGATGTAAGCTCTTAGCACATTGATGAGTGAAAAAGCAGCCCTGTTAGCAACAAGCATGAAAGATGCCGTCTTTCTGCCATATAGAACAATGATGAGAGAACATTGATGATATGCTCATCATTGTTCTCAGACTGCTGATCAGAGCAGAATGATGAAAGACTTTTGCATAAAAATGACAAAAGATATACTTACAGGAACAGTGCCTCTTACTAGGATATCATATCCTGTTGTGGCACTCTCTAATCTTGGCTCAACATAGTGCACAAAGTCATATCACTTTTGTATGTTATGTATTATGAATAAACACTTCTTTCTGTAGATGCTTGTCAAGACAGTTTTTGAAGCTGTTTAGAATTGGTTCTGACACTACTTTGGGTAACAAGTTCCAGTCTTTAACTGCTCTAACTGACCAGAAAGAAGATCTCTGTCTATTTGTGTCTGTTTGTTTCTGGATTATTGCAGAATTACCCCTAGTATAGACATTAGTCTGAGTACAGAAGAATTTTTCAAACTTGGTTCTATCTAGATCATTTCTCAATCAGATCCAGATTTGTAAATCTGGGCCAGGTCCCCTCTTTTTCTTCTATAGTTTAGGCTTGGTAGCTTCATTTGTTTCAAGTGCTCTTCATATGGTATTTCTTTTAGTCCAGGGAGTTGTTTAGTGGGATGTCTCTGCACCTTCTCAATTTTGATAGCATTGCCAATGTATGAGGGACCTCAGACTATGTTTCCATACTCAATGGTTTGTTGCACAAGGGCTTTGTAGAGTCTAGTGAAGGTTTTAGTGTCTAAATGCCTAATTAGACCAACCAGCCTGCTTGCCTTATTTGCAATGAGATCTGTGTGTTGGTGGAATTTCAGCCCTAAGTCTATAAAGATCCCCAAGTCTAATATAAGATCTTTGTTTACTTTTAAGTATTTTCTGACAAAAGATGTAAGATCTTAGCACATTGATGAGTGAAAAATCGCCCTATTAAAGGTTAAAGAGTATATAAAGTGTAGGGTGGAACTAATTTGACTGTTGAAGTATCATTAATTAATCTGACTAGCTTATTTAGCCTACAATAAAGGGTAAAGAATATTGAGATAGCTCTGGAATAGACATACACTACACCTAATTTTAAGAATGAAATTACATCCTGAATCCTAATTTAACATTCATTTTTATTGTAATTTATGGTTAAGGTAGCTTATCCTACTAGTTTCCATGCACTCTAAGACTTATCTGGGTAAAATTCGACTTTAGCTACTTTTGACTATCTTGGAAAGGGGTTAGGCTAGGAAAATGAAACTTTCAGAGATGGGTCTACAGGCTAAACTATGTCCTGGGAAGGTATTTTAAAGTACATATCTCCACTCCTTCTCCCTCTAGAGGGTCCTGACCTTTTAAATCTTTGTGCTATAAAAGTAAACCTTGCAAAATAGATCTTCTACTTAAATGAAGTACAACAAAATTGTTTTCAACTTCACAACTTTGCTAAATCCTAATTTACAGTGTTCTAAAGATATGGAATACATTTCCTAACTTAAAAAAACAAAAACAAAAAAACATTGATATGGCTTAGGATTCTTCTCAAATAACAGGAATTGCATTTTTCAGAACTAAAGCCAGAGAAAAAGAAACTGAAAATTACATAATAAAAAGTTTTTGTTTTTTTACCAACATAAAATGTTGTTTTGTAAAAATTTCAACTGGTATAGGCTTGTCATGTAGGCCAATTTCAGAATCCTCTAGAGGGAGAAGAAGTGGAGGTAGGTACTTCAAAATACCTTCCTGGGATATACTTTAGTCTGTAGACCCATCCTTGAAAGTTTCATTTTTCTAACCCAACCCCTTTCCAAGATAGCTAAAAGTAGCTAAAGTAGAATTTTACCCTTATTTGGGTATATCTGTAGAAATGATGGCATTGAGAAGGAAATAGTATAAATTTACAACCACTCCTGGTCATAAAGAGGCATGTTAATAAAACAGTTCTTACTTCTTAATGTGCAAAATTATCCTAGTTAACATATTTTCCAGGGGGAGCACCTTTATCCTTACTATTTTCCTTGTTTTTCAATCACATTTTGCAATATTTTGTCTAATCTTCAAGTCTTGAAAATTGTTTATAAAATAAACACATAAGAGCCATCTAGCTAATCTAAGCTAACCTAAATTGATTAATATTAGCCTATTTAAATTTTTTTGGTAGATGACAGTGATGGTGTTTAAATTTCATGGTACTTATCAGTTAGCTGGAACACACGTGAGAAGGGAAGTTTTGTTAATGCTAATGAAATAAAACAAAATAGGATGCAAATAGAATAGTTTAGAAACAAATTTGGGCTGTATATTTGCACATTAGGGTAGGGTGTGGGGATAAAGCAAGAGATATATTAATTATGTAATCTAACCTAACCTAGCTACCAAACACCAAAAAACTGGGGTTTAGTCCCCCTAAACCCCAAAAAACTAAAGTGTAAATCTTTGTCACAGAGTGAGCAACACCTCACTAGTGTTATCATACCACTATAGCCTACAATGCATTCTAACTAGAATGAACACCATGTAATAAGTCCAGATGCTATACAAAAAATCTTGAGTGTTCCAGCTAACCAATAAGTACCACTTTCATATATAAAATATTTGAAAACAAATAAATACAGTCAAATATGTTTATTTTTCACAATTTTGTTTAAAAACAATTGTACAACATTGAAAAATTCTGTTTTGCAAGGTTTAATGTGTAACACAGAGATTGTTAAAGGTCATCAAAGGTCAGTGACCTCCAGAGGAAGACAATGTGGATACAGTGCTTCAAATTATCTTCCAGGACATTACCAAGTCTCTGGATGCATTTCTTAGAGCTATATTCACCTAACTCAACTGCTTTGCAAAATAGATGGAAGGCCTCAAACAAAAAAGTTGCAGAATTTTGTTGTTTTGGTTTTATGTTTTCAGTAAAGTACTAATGAAAATCAATTACAAATTAAAAAAAAGTTTCTCTGATGAAAGTAACAAGTGAAGAGAACTAAAATTGCAATAAAATTTTTGGTAAATAAAACAATTTAGAAAAAATTACTGATTTCATGGCCAGTAAAAAAGTGTTGCAAGCTTTTTAAATTGATCTTTTATTTTCTGCAGGCTATTTAAAGATTTTTTTTTCACAATCCTGTTTTCTTGTGTTGGATATGTGTTTTTTTTCTTGGCTGAACTGTTGTGTTTCAAAACTTTTTTTTTCTGAAAGACACTTTCTAAGAATTTGTTTTCCAAAAGCTGTGTAAAAATAAGTCCTAAACACTTACCCGGAAGAAATGTGATACTTATAAAATATTTGCAGCTTCAAATGAATTGATTTTTTTCAGTAACATAAGTTTGGAGCAGTATAAAATTCTTGATCACCACTAGACAAAAAGAAAGTATTTTTTTTTTTTTTGAAAATTATTTTAGCAGTAACTTGTTAAAAAGGCTGTTTATCAAAAGTTATTCTACTGATAGTTTGACTAAATGGGATTCTCTTTCAGAAAAAAGCTTTAGGAAGTGACCTTTTGGAGCAGGTGTTTTATTCTCTTGACTTGACAGAAAAGGATTATTTTGGACTCCAATACACTGATGTAAACCATGTTCAGCACTGGCTTGATCCTACAAAACTCCTGAAGAAACAAGTAAAAAGTAAGCTTTCATTTTTCAACTGGACCAACAATCCACTAGCATTCTCTGCTATATATAGAAAGCCACTTCTTATTTGGATTAAGAAGATTAGAAGACATTATGTACTCTCTTTTCTTCATTTGTCTTCTTATTAGTAAACATAAGGTGATTAGAAAAAACTTTTTTTTTTCCTTTTGCCTAGTAGGAATTTTAATTGCCTTTATGACTAGATCTGATGACAAAACAGACAATAAAACAACTGGGGATTTGGTCTCACAATCAAGTTTTCTGCTTTATTCTTTATTTAAAGGGTTGGGTGCTGCTCCCTCCCCCTGGTACCTTTAACTACCCATGAACAGATGAGTTTAAAAAGGGGAACATGGCATAATGCTTAGCATGACACAGTCAGTTTGCTTGTTTAAGGCTAATATATGCAAAAACAATCAGAAAAGGATGCATTAATTTTTTTTCTTCTGCTGATGTTTTCCTATGTACTCTATTGTTAGGTTAATATGTACCTTGAGGGGTAAACCTGCAACTGGTTGAGAGCCTCAAGAGAAACCAAGGATCCCAAACAAAATTTTTAGTTGTCAAACCCCCCAAAAAGAAACAACTTCTATGACTTGTAAATCTATGGAGTGTAATGAACAACTGAGCTCTTTATTATTTAACTTTGACAATGATGCTTGACTTTAAAATAGTTTATGTTAGGCTAATACAGCTTCATTAATTTTTTTTGCTTGTGAAGCTCAAAGAATCTATAACAAAAACTCAAAACTATTCTTATCTCTGAATGCACTAAAACCGCTTTGGTTATGGTATTATGCTTTCATTTTATTACATTAAATATATTAGCCTATCTGAGAGAGGGATTTGTATAATTTTGTATAATATTTGTATAATATATTTGTATAATTTAATATTTGTATAATTTTGTAAAATATTGTATAATAATTCACCAAACAAAGTGATTACACTTGTTTAGTAGTGACATTGCAATGTGAAAAAAAGACTCTGAATAGGTGGCAAATTTGCACTAATCTAAAAAAATAAGAGTACAATCCAGATAGCATGCCCCAATCAGCTCCACGAAATGCCTCCTGGACTACCAGACCAAAAATACTGATGCAATCCCCCCCACCCTTCTGTGTAAAGAATCATCCCTGTTTACTGGTACTTAGAAAAGATACACTATTCTTTTTAGTGAGTATAGTCTCTTTTTTCTAAGTACCAGTAAACGGGGATGATTCTTTATGCTTGATGATTTCAATACTACTGTTAAAAAAAAAAACTTGCCAAATTTATGCACAAAGTAGCCTAATGACTATATAGTAACACTGTGACTTAAATTTTGATATGCTGAAGGTTCGATTTCCTTATCCATGTGCATATATATGATCAACGTATCCATAATCATAGGGGTTGTGGAGTCATACCCAACATTTGACATGTTATTCCGTAGACAAAAGTTGGTAATGCTTCCTTTTTTGGTTATATTTGTATATGTGGTGTAAAACAATTATTACTAAACTAAGATATCTCCACAGTTGTATAAAGAAATCCATTAGGGGGTGAGAGGGGGATGTTTTCTTTTCATAACTCATTATCTCCAAAGTTTTAGTTCTGGTAAATTTATGCTATCTTTTCTTGTAATTGAGGGGTCAAGTTGACACTGTCAGGGGAAGTTTTTGTGGAAGGGGAGAAAGGAAGGGAAGGTGAGTTTGATTTTGTGTTAATCAGTGGGGGGGGGGGGGAGGGATTTCTAAAAGTGTACTATATGGTTTTTTTTTTCTATCTCAATCTGGCAGCTATTGTCAGTACTGGTGATGTTAATGCTCATTGTTATCAAAACTGGTGTAGGATATTGTTAGATACTACTACTACTACTACTAACAACTCATCGCAGCACCAAGCCGCCTGAGGCCAACACAGCTACGCACGATCCTCCTCCACCCCAATCTATTCAAAGCCTCCCTTTTTACACCCGCCCACGAAGTTCCCATTTCCTTTAAATCTTTCTTTATGACGTCCTACCACGCCAGACGGGGACGACCTGCTTTCCGTTTAGCCCTAGATGGTTGGCCGAAAAGAACAATCTTCGGCAATCTGTCATCCTTCATCCGCACAACATGCCCTAACCACCTCAACCTTTCTTTCATTATAGACCTAGAAAGCGGTATTGAACCACATTTTTCGTATAGCCTATTGTTTGAAATACGGTCAGTCAGCCGGGTACCCAGAACAATCCTTGAGAAATTTCTCTGGAAAACATCTAGCAATCTTTATCCGCTTTTTGGAGGGCCCATGCTTCAGAGCCATATTTGACCACTCTCATCACTGTAGCTTCCAATATTCTAATCTTGATTTGCAGATTTATTTTGCTATTCATCCAAACTTTTTTTAACTGCGAAAAAACACCCTGAGCCTTGGTTATTCTATTTTTTAACATCTTTACTGCTCCCACCGTCTTAACTAATAATACTACTAAAGTAAGTGAAGGTACCCACCTGATCAATCTTTTCGTTATCCAACGTCACCTTTTCATCTTCACTTATTCCTAGCCTTAGTGACATGGTCTTCTTAACATTAATTTTCAAACGAATTAGAGGACCCTGAACTCCCAAAACCTCTACAAGTTCATTCATTTTGCTCACACTTTCTCCTAGTATGCTTGAATCAACAGGATAACCTAAGTCCCTGAGATACTTTCCTACTCATTTAATTCAAGGGTTTCTCATTGCTTTTCCTTTGATTATTAAGACAAAGTCTATCAAAATAATCCATATAAAGGTGGATAGAACACAACCCTGCTTAACTCCTGATTTAATACAAATCCAGCTGCTAACCTCATTTTCTAGCTTAACCGCAGCAGTGTTATTCTCGTACATAGCACTAATTACTTTAATGTATTTGTCTGGTATAACATACAAGGATAAAACCTTTACTAAAGCCCCTCTATAGACAGAATCGAACTCTTGCTCATAATCTATAAACTGAGTACCAAAGGTGTTTGAATACTCAGGCACTTCTCAATTATTAACCTAAGAGTGAAAATTTGGTCGACACATCCTCTACCTTTTCTAAAATCGCACTGCTCTTCTCTTAAAACTTTGTCTACGGCATCTCTCAGTCTAAAAAGTATCATATTACTAAGCAATTTACTACCTACAGAGACCAGACTAATCCCTCGATAATTACCACACTCTCTTTTATCACCTTTCTTGTACAGTGGTTTAATTAAGGTTTTCCTAAAATTTTTAGGTACTACCCCTTTTTAAAAAATCATATTTATAATCTTCAGTATCTTATTTCTAACCTCAGAGCCACCATATTTAATAAACTCATTTGCCACACTATCAGCACCTGGAGCCTTATTATTTTTTAATCCTTTTAGTACTGTTGCTAATTCCTCCTCACACAACAAATCTTCCTTCACATCCAAGGTATTATAGACTTTTTCCTTTTCCTCTATATTTTTTCGTGCAACTCTATCTCGGTTAAGCAAGTTCTCAAAATGTTCGGCCCATCTCGCTTTAGCTTTTTCCATATCGCTAATTGCCACCCCATTCCTATCTTTAACTGGGACAAGTCCGGAATGACTACTCCCTCTCAATTTTTTAACGTGCCAGTACAATATTTTACTATTATGCCATCTAGCTGCATCTTCTAAATCCTCGGCAATTTTATCCATGGCCCCCACTTCACACCTTCTTACAATGCTTTCTCCCCTTTCTTTACATTTCTTTTGTTTTCATGCGATCTATCACTCAGATAATTCTTGTACAAGTCCTTTCTCCTTTCTATTAAACATAAAGCTTTTTCACTAATATTCTTAGCTGCAGTTCTAGCTCTCTTCCCTAGTACACCTTCAGCAACTTCACAAATTATTTTTCTAAAATTATTCCAACCATCTTCCACATTATCAAATTTTAAACTCTCAAGTTTAGTATTCAACTGCTCCTGGAAAGTTTCTCTCAAATTCTCATCCTGGAGTCTACCAACATCATAACTTCCCTGGAGGTAGTTATCCTTCCAATATTTCAGCTTTAAATTAACCCTAGACACAACTAGATGGTGGTCTTTACTTTTAACATCAATAACAGGACTCCTATATATCCTAATACCTTGTATTGATCCTGCAAGTCTTCGGTTTTCTGTAACATAATCAATAAGGTTTGCTGCATTACCGTCACATGAATACCATGTTATGACCATGTTATGAGCCATTTTATGACCAAACACCGTATTGGTTATGACTAGATTGTTATACCTACAAAATTGCAAAAGTCTGTATCCATTACTATTTTCTTTTCCTACGCCAAATTTACCTAACCTAGTATACCATCTATCCTTATTTCTACCAACCTGGGCGTTAAAATCTCCCAGTAATAACATCATATTTCTACCTGGGACCTTGTCTATTTGCTCCTGTAACTGTAAGTAAAATTCATCTGAGTCACTAGTATCACCATCAGTCGGTTCTACAGCGGCGTATACTACTATAACTGATACCCCGAACTTTCTAGTCATAAAATGAGCAATTAGTATTCTGTTATTAATACCTTCCCAGCCTAAACAAGACTTAGCAGCGTCCTTATTCATCATGAGCCCTACTTCCTGTCTATGTACCCCATCCTTCCTGCCTGAGTAAACAAATTCTATATTTAGATAAATTCTATATCTATAACAGTTCTTGTTCAGCTCTTGTCCTGTGAACATCAATCCAAACAAATAGCATTTGTAAGTGACAAAAAGGATTATTTATTACGCAACCCAAGTATATTTCATAAGGAATGTAAGTGATTGCAATTCCTGACTTAGATTCAGTATGAGATTATCTTTTTAGATTTTGAAATCTCATTAATTCAGTGACCTTGAAAACAATTTCTCGGACTACTAAGCTGTAACTCCACTGTGACGTCACTGCCTGCTTGATTGGATAAAGTTTATATTGGCGACGGTTTTTGGCATTGATTTGGTGTGGATTTTTGTCTATTAAATATTATTACCTTAAGTGCAATTATGAAATAATGGGTGACTCGGATATTATTTTAAATCCAATATTGAATTTTATTTCTCGATCGATGATCGATGGTATCAAAGTAGAAACAATAATTGCTAAGTCGACAAGCTTTTTCAGTCATGAAACCATTCTAAAGGCAAAGGAAGTCTTACATCTGTTGCTAGAAATTGGAACACGTTTAATTAGATGCCAAAAAGACGATGAAAATGTCCTTGACATTTGTAAGTGGTTATCTACGGCATCGAAAGAAAAAAACGTAAGATCCCGAAATTCGTGATCTACTCACCGTGCAAAATTCCAACAATTGGTGATGCGATCGTTGCAACATTAACCTATCGCATGAATGAACTTTCCCGTAAAATTGACAGTTTGTCTGAGCTAAATAAGCAACATTTCGCAGTACAGGCAACTTCTGCCTGGCCCTCTTCCGCTCAGTCGTCTTGTGCCAAGGACCAATTCAATCCTCCTACCTATGCTGTTGTGCTAAAAAATTGCCCGTCCAATCTTTCATCTCGACTATTAAGGAAAGATTTTATTGATAAAATATGTCCGGAAGCTGCAAACGATATTTCAGAGGTGAAACGTCCTGCATCAGGATAGAAAATTGTCGTAAAAAGTAAACCCGCTGCCTCCTCAGTTGCTGACCAGATGAAAATGTTCCAACCTGACCTTTCAGCCTCTGTTAAATCTCCCGCCTTCATGGGTGTAATAAAAGGCGTTCCGACAGAAATGAATCAAAAAGATCTAGAAAAAATTATTCCAAAGTGTGTCAAAGCTTTGCAGTGTGGCAAGTCACGTGTCTACAAGATTTATTTTGAACAACGGAGTGATCTCGATTCTTTTCTGAAAAATTCTGTGAAGGTGGGTTATGAGAAGTTAATTGTCCAGAATTTCATATTCATACCTAGACGGTGTTTCAGATGCCATCGGCAAGGACATTTTGCTGCTGATTGTAAGAACGCAGAACTGTGCTCTCGCTGTGGTTCCTCGGAGCACTCTTCCACAAGGGATAATCCATGTGTTCGGAACTTGTTTTGCATTACATGTAAAGAGTTTAATCACACATGTTACAGTATCAAATGCCCTGGCAACGCTCAAACCCATAAACGGGCAGCTAAGTAGATTAATGGATATTCGTTTTCTCTCTTGGAACATTAATGGTGGTCTTATAAAAAAAAAACCTATTCTTGAAAATATACTTCATAATCATGATATTCTTTGTTTGCAGGAACATTTCCTGACCAACCACAGCCTTAGTTTACTTGACATTAGTACCACTTTCAAAACTTTCTCGGTTCCAGCTAAACGTAGTGCTTCTAAAGACAGAGCTTCCGGTGGTATTCCTACTTATGTAGCACCGAATCTTAATTCTAGTGTTTTCTTTTCTTGTGATAGTTTTTTAGCTGTTCGAGTAGTTGAGTGCGTAATAATAAATGTTTATTTACCCACAGATTACAAAGATGAAGATTTGGAGAGAGATTTCGCTTTTGCAGTTAGTAAACTTAGCTCTTGTCTTCGTGATGTCCTTAAACTGAAAATCCCATGTTTGATCGTAGGTGATTTTAATTGTGATTTAAACTGCGGGTTGTCTTCAGCTTCTATCCATGCTTCTTTACTATTAGGAATATTTGGTGATGATTTTAAAGTTCAACAGAAATCTGCTCAGTTTACTTACATTCATTCTTCCTCTTGCACATCTAACCTCGACCATGTTGTGTCATATAACCTTGATATACCTTGTGTTGAGGTAGTTTCCAATTTTCAAGTTTCAGACCATCTTCCTATTGCTTCTAGTTTCAAACTAGAAGCCTCTCAGATTCCAGTGTTACAGGCTTATACTGTTCACCGGCACAGGTGGTATACTTCTCGCGATTGGAATAAAATTGACACATCTCAGTACATCGAGATTTCAGATAGTATCCTAAACAAGATCCGAGTTCCATTTCATCTTCTGCAAAAGTCTTCTAATAAAGACATTAATGAGGTTAGAATAACTCTTGATATATACTCCGCAGAAATCTGCCATGCACTTTTGTGTGCTGAAAAAAGCGCAGTTCCTCTTAAAAAAATACGTGTTGGTACCCAAGTTCCCGGGGGGTCAGAAAATCTAGTGTTGTCTAAAGCTTGTGACCGTGCTAAATTTTGGTATAATTTATGGAGAGATTGCCTATGCCCCCGTCAAGGAATAGTCAATGAATTGAGAAAAATGACAAAAAAACGTTTTGCTAAGGAACTTGCCCTTCATCGAGCTAAAATGCAGACACTTTATTCCGAGAAGGTCAGGAATTCACCTGATCTTCTGTGGAAGCTATTACCCCGTACTATCTCCTCCAATTTGCCAGACCCGAATGACATTCCATTGTCCGAGTGGATATCCCATTTTTCAAATGAATTTTCTGAGCCTGATCACTAAAACAGGAGTCACAATTTTGTGACGAGCTCTGCAAATTCATTGATGAATCTCCTAACCGTGATTTTGTTATTACTTGTGATACTATTATAAAAGCCATATCCCAACTTAAAAAGAAAGTGTCTTGTGGGATAGATAAGGTGAGCACTCTACACATCATTAATGGAAGTTATCTATTGGTGCGTCACCTCAGCCTTCTCATGCAAATGATATTTGTGACAGGTATTGTTCCGTCCTCGTTCTGCATTGGTCATCTGTCTCCGATTCCCAAAAAAGGGAAATCTGAGCGGCTATGTTCCTCTTTCCATCCCATCACCGTATCTACTACAACATGCAAACTTTTTGAGCTTCTTTTTCTTGAAGAGTTAAGACAAAAATGTTACGTTCCCCCATATCAGTTCGGTTTTCAGGCTTATCTTGGCTGTTTTCATGCTCTTACAGCAGTTTTTACTGCCCTCGCCGACGCTGAATCTTCGGGAGAAAGTATGATCCTTGCCGGACATGACGTTAGACGAGCGTTCGATTCCTTAATTCATTCTTCCATGCTTCTTCATATGGCAAGGCGAGGCGTCAACCGATCAGTTGTCCGTGTTCTCAGGGATTTATATAGGAACCTAAAAGTGCGTTTAAAACTTCCATCCCGTTTTTGCCTGCAGTCAGCTCTTCATCCTTCCCTATATAATTGCATTAATTCTCGTGTGAGGCCAAACTCTTCGATTCCCTCGAATATGCTTGTGAATCTTCAATACCCCATCCTTGTTAAGAAAGGGACTAGACAGGGAGCTATCACTTCCCCTACCCTGTTCAATAATAGTGTCCTGGAAGCGCAGGCAAAGTGTCTTCCTTCATGTATTCTTGGGAGAATAGATATGTCTCTTATTTGTTATGCTGATGACATCTTGAATGTCAGCCATACAATCCAGCGCATTGAGCAGAATTTCAAAATCCTCAAAGATGAATATTCAAAAATTGGTCTGTCTTTTAATCCTGAGAAATCCAAAGTTATCCTTTTCAATTGGCGAAATCCCTCTACTCCTCTTATAAATATGGACGGTTCTCTGGTTAAACCCTCAGACCATATTACATACCTGGGCCTCCCAATTGGCACATCTATAGGCCACACACGTTGTTTGCTGATTTCTCACGTTGAGCATAAAATTAGCATTTCTTACGCTGTAATTGTAAAAAGCAAACTACGTTTCAACCGTTATATTCTAGCATCCATTTACAACGCCACAGCCCTTCTTCATCTGCTTTACATTGCTCCTTTCTGGAAATTCTTTACAGTTACAGATAAAAAGTACCTACGATCAATCTTCTTCAGATTTGCTAAATATCTTTTACATTTGCCCCCTTGGACAAGAAACCGTAAAATCATTCATTTGTATAAGCTAGCTGACCCTAAAATTAGCATTGATAAATCTTTATCCCGTTTTCAAAGTAAGTTTAATCATCCATGGTCAACAATTTGTTCACAATATTTTTTTTATATTAATGTAATGCATATAGTCACTGTTTGTATTAATGTAATGAAGAGTTTTCTTTTGTCATGTGTTTGAATTTTTAATTGTGTGTTTGTGTCCTTCTTTTTCTTTTTTTTTTTTCTTTTTTGTTTTTTTAGTGATTAATCCATCTATTTTAACTTTTTTACATTTTTTTGACGGGCAATAAATGAATAATAATAATAATAATATCACCTAATTTCATGCTTCCTACCCCTGGGATATGAGTTTCTGAAACTCCTAATAAATCCAGTTCGAATCGTCTGAATTCGTCAGTCAAAATGTCGATACGATCGTCATTTTTTAATGTCGTAACATTCCAAGTTCCAATTTTCATGTTCTTTAAATCATTGAAATTTTTTTTCGCCTCAGGAAAAGCAATGATCCCGGATACCAGTGCAGGACGGGGACCACATATCTTCTCAAGTCTACACCGAAGTGCTTAAGCCGGCTTAGAACCGGACAGCAAGAAGTCCCTGGAACCTCCATGAATGGAGGCCTTATGCAATCCTGGGCCCATCTTGGTCACAACATGGTTTTCAGCACTTGGCGATGCTCTTCTATCAACAAGAGTCGAAACCCTGCACAGACAATCTCAAGCCTATTACCTCCGACTCATTATATATTCATGCCTACAAATATTACGCTACTACGGGGAGGCAACCCGTAATAGATAAATTAGCTAGGAAGAGGTTTTTCAGCCCAAAGACGCTCATCAAAACATACCAATCCCAGAAGAATTGTCCATTAGTCAGAATCCCGTGTGAATGCTGTGTCGTTTACAAAGCTGTAATGTCCTCGAGGGTTGCCACTCCTCAAGTGGGAATAGAGTTGACCACAAGGTCCCATGTCTCGAAGGTGTTCCAAAAAGGTTAAAACAATCCTTTTCAGAGGTTTTTGTCCATAGATATAGACCTTACGCCTTGTCGAAGTTGTTCTCCAATATAGGATCGTCCCGCGATGGTGTTCTGCATCACCATGCAATTTAACCTATTACTGGGGGAAGGTTTGCAACTCATGGAACTTGTGGACAAACCAGTGGGCCCTTTTGAGTGTACATTTGAGGGGCCTTCTTCCTCCTCCGCCTGTATTTATGACCCCGGGCAAGGTTGCCCCAGATTCTATTATGGACCCCCAGGGACAAGGTCCCTCCTTGGTCCGTGCCTCCTATGGAGGTACCCTACATATCTGTAGAGCGTTCCCCTATCGCCACCTGGGGACACGCTGAATGGCCTGGGGGAGGCCAGATAAACGGATCACTTTTGTTTTGCAAAGCCATAACTCAGTGACATATTTAACCTACTACTTATAAATATACATAACTCACTGACTAGGCCTATATAAGTTATATACAGAAATATATAACTCAATGACATATTTAACCTACTACTTATAAATATGTGTAACTCACTGAGTAGGCCTATATAAGTTATATACAGAAATATATAACTGAGTGACATATTTAGCCTACTACTTATAAATATTTTTAACTCACTGACTAGGCCTACATAAGTTATATACAGAAATTTATAACTCAGTGACATATTTAGCCTACTACTTAAAATATGTGTAACTCACAGACTAGGCCTGTATAAGTTATATACAGATATATATAACTCAGTGACATATTTAGCCTACTACTTATAAATATGTTTAACTCACTGACAACGCCTATATAAGTTATATACAGAATATATAACTGAATGACATATTTAACCTACTACTTATAAATATGTGTAACTCACTGACTAAGCCTATATAAGTTATATACAGAAATATATAACTCAGTGACATATTTAGCCTACTACTTATAAATATATGTAACTCACTGACTAGGCCTATCTAAGTTATACACAGAAATATATAACTGAATGACATATTTAACCTACTACTTATAAGTATGTGTAACTCACTGACTAGGCCTATATAAGTTATATACAGAAATATATAACTCAGTGACATATTTAGCCTACTACTTAGATAATCATGTCAAAAATAATTATAAATATTATCTGGCCTTTAGTGGTGTCAGTGTATCGGAGAACAGGGCGAACTTGGACACTTTTTCGTTTTCCAAGTATAATTAAGTACTGGATTGTCATAAAATAACTTATTATGGGCTGTTAGAATGGTAAAAGTCTGGCAAATAATGGTAATTTTTTAGATTTTTTAGAGATCACCCTGAAGCGTGAGTACCATGAAAGTAGGACTTTGTCAAGTGTCCAGTTTCATCCTGTACACCGGGTAGAATTGGACAGGCATTGGGCAACCTTGGACAAGACAGTTTTAAGCAATTAAACTTTATTAAAATACAGTATATTCCCATAGAATGATACATAATCACTCAAAATCATATGTGAAACTCAAAATTGCACAAAAAATCTGCCAGGAACATTGCATGGGCATTTGGGTTTCAACTAGGATTGTCATTTTAAAGTGTACATCGAAAAATCATAACCAAAGACAAGCCCCTGAACTGCATGACCGGTTCCACCAGCTGAAGAGGGGACATGAAGCTTCAGTTCTATGTTGGTAATGTCTGTCATCTATATCAGGAATCTCAGGAAACATTAATTTGTCCCTTTGTTTCCAAAGAAAGTTAACCCTCACGAACTGCTTTCCTACAACAACAACAACTTTGCCAACATAATACAAATGGGCTTTCCTCTTTCCATACTCAAACTTGACAAGAACAAAGTCCTTGGCCTGAATGTCCTTGTCTACGTCATCCTTATCAGCCTCGTGCAGGTGTAGAGAATCGTCAGATGAACTATCGTCAAGTTCAACGTCACCACCACTACTTTCCCGTGGAGATTCAACTTGATTTCGTTTCTTGGCAGTGAGCTGCTTGGGCATAGGCTTTTTACTCTGCTTTTCCTTTCTCGCTCGTGCTTCAGCTTCTAAAGTATCTTTTTCGGGTGTATCGGTAAGAATACGAGTTCGACCTTGCTTTTTCCCATTCCTTCTGGGTTTTGTCATATCTGCTCTCGGATATGGTCTTACCGCTTCAGGATTTTGTTTTCCTTGCTTGCTTTTGGGACGAGAAGGTGGAGGAGGAGAGGAAAAGGGTATTGTTTCCATATTAAGCAACGAATCAACCAGGGGTGGACGATTTGTCACCTCAGCACATAGAAAGTCTAACTCAGAAAATACACTTCTGTTGAAGGGCAAAATTCCAGCTTTCGTGAAACCAACTGTTTTACAACAACTTTGCCAGCATAATACAAATGGGCTTTCCTCTTTCCATACTCAAACTTGACAAGAACAAAGTCCTTGGCTTGAATGTTCTTGTCTACGTCATCCTTATCAGCCTCGTGCAGGTGTAGAGAATCGTCAGATGAACTATCGTCAAGTTCAATGTCACCACCACTACTTTCCCCTGGAGATTCGACCACAACTACTTTCCACTAGAGATTCAACTTGATTTCGTTTCTTGGCAGTGGGCTGCTTGGGCATAGGCTTTTTACTCTGCTTTTCCTTTCTCGCTCGTTCTTCAGCTACTAAAGCATCTTTTTCGGGTGTATCGGTAAGAATACGAGTTCGACCTTGCTTTCTCACATTCCTTCTGGGTTTCGTCATATCTGCTCTCGGATATGGTCTTTCCGCTTCAGGAGTTTGTTTTCCTTGCTCGCTTTTGGGACGAGAAGGCGGAGGAGGAGAGGAAAAGGGCATTGGTTCCATATTAAGTAACGAATCAACCAGGGGTGGACGATTTGTCACCTCAGCAGATAGAAAGTCTAACTCAGAAAATACACTTCTGTTGAAGGGCAAAATTCCAGATTTCGTGAAACCAATTGTTATATTTTTCGGGTTGAACTTGCGAAGGAATGGTTCTTTGCAGAGCTGGGCAGTCTCATGAATCGTAATTCGTTCACCTGGATGGATCTGAAGCCAGGTGTTCAGTGATTCTCTCATCGCAAACTTGAATGGTCCGTAGACAGAGACGTCCAATGGCTGTAAGCAGTGGAAATAATGGGAAGGAAAGGTTAGGAGGTGGACCTAAAACGAACCAAAAACGAACAGAAATTACAATAAATAACCAAGTCAAACTCAAAACGAGCAGGGCGTGAGGGGGGGGGGGGTTATTGCCCTCCAATCACTTCCGACTATTTAAAAGGGCATTAGCCTTTTCAATTTCCAATCGAAGGAGCCCTTTTTGAAGTTTCTACAACAACGCTTTCTATAAAAACCTTATATGCCCCAGGGTATAATTTACAACCCTTGCCCTGAGGGTTGTGGGGGGGTTGTTATCCTCAGAGACATAATTTCCGGACCTTTCAACTACGTTGAATAGAATGATTATCTCATAATTTTGATTGGATGTGTATGGGGAAATGGGGCGTGAGAGGGGGGTTACTTGCCCTCCATTCCCTTTCGACTATTAAAAAGGGCACTAGCCGTTTCAAGTTCCAATTGAATGATTCCTTTTTGAATTTTCTATGACAACGCTTTCTATGAAAAAATAGCCTTATATGCCCCCAGGGCATAAATTACAACCTTTTCCCTGAGGGCTGTGGGGGGAGAGTTATCTCAAAGATATAATTTCGGGACCTTTCAACTACTTTGAACAAAATGGCTATCTCAAAATGTTGATTGGATGCGTTTGGGGAAATGGTGGGTGTGACAGGGGTGTTAGTTATCCTCCAATCACTTTCGACTATTAAAAAGGACATAAGCCTTTTAATTTCCAATCGAATGAGCCTTTTTGGAAGTTTCTACAGCATCACTATCTGTAGAAACCTTATTTGCCCCCAGGGTATAACTTACAACCCCTGCCCCGAGGGCATTGAGGGAATCATCATCCTTAAAGACCTAATTTTTAAAACTTTTAACAATGTTGAACAAAATGGCTATCTAAAACTTTTGATTGGATGTGTTTGGGGAAAAGGTTAGTGTGAGAGTGTAGTTGGTTATTCTTAAATCACTTTCGGTTATCAAAATGGGCACCAGCCGGTTGAATTCCCAATTAACTGAGCCATTTTTCAATTGTCAACGACAAAGATTTCTATAAAAACATTATATGCCCCAGGGCATAACTTACAACCCTTCCCCTGAGGGCTGTGGGGGGGAGTGTTATCTCAAAGATATAATTTCCGGACCTTTCAACTACTTTGAACAAAATGGCTATCTTAAAATTTTGATTGGATGTGTTTGGATAAATGGTGGGCGTGGAAGGGGTATTAGTTGTCTTCCAATCACCTTTGACTATTAAAAAGGGCACTAGCCATTTCAATTTTCTATCGAATGAGCTCTTTTTGAAGTTTCTACGACAACGCGTTCAATAAAAACCTTTTATGCCCCCAGGGCATTACTTACAACCCTTGCCCTGAGGGCTGGGTGGGGGGGGGGGGGTCACCCTCAAATACCTAATTTCAAGAACTTTCAACTACGTTAAACAAAATGGCCATCTAAAAATTTTGATTGGATGTGTTTGGGGAAATGGTGGGCGTGAGAGGGGGGTTAGTTGCCCTCCAATCACTTCCGACTATTAAAAAGGCCACTAGCCCTTTGAGTTTCTAATCGAACGAGTTCTTTGAAGTTTCTACGAAAACGATTTCTATAAAAAAACCTTATATGCCCCAAGGGCATAACTTACAACCCTTGCCCTGAGGGCTATGAGGGCTATAAATTTAATTGAGAATTGCAATCCTGAAAAGACGATCTCTCGGACAATAGTAGAAAGAAAAAAAAACTGATTGAATCAAAAGAATAGAAGAAGAAGAATCAAGCCGACAAAACAATTACACATCTTTTTCATGTTTTCTATCTTATTCCAAAAACTAAGAAAAGAATTAAAAACATAGCGTAAAACTTCTTTAAAATCCATACTAGCTATAGACTCTTAACAATTTTGTGCCACGAGCCAACAATTTTTCGAAGTATGTTCACACAAATGTTATCTTTAACATGATCAGCATAAAAATCCGATTCTTTTGATGTATCTATTGGTATCAAAATTCCGTTTTTTAAAGTTTCGGTTACTATTGAGACGATGCGCTCTTACTATACAGTTCGTTACCACGAACTTTTTGATTGTTTTAAAAATCAAATATCAAACAGTTCGTGGTAACGAAGAACGAACTGTAAGTAAGGAGCTACCCGGTGAATAATAACCGAAACGCTAAAAAACGGGATTTTGGTATCAATAGATACATCAAAAGAATCAAATTTAAATGCTGATTTCAAATATATAAGTTTCATCAAGTTTGGGTTCAATCCATCAAAAGTTACGCGCCTGAGACAATTTGGCTAATTTTCGAAACAAGGGGGAAAGACCCCCTAAAAGCTATAGAACCTTAATGGAAATTACACCGTCAGATTCAGCGTATCAGAAAACCCTACTGTAGAGGTTTCAAGCTCGTATTTGCAAAAATGTGGAATTTTGTATTTTTTGCCAGAAGAAAGATCACGGATGCGTGTTTATTTGTCTTTTCCAGGGGTGATCGTATCGATCCAGTGGTTCTAGACTATCGCGAGAGGGCTTATTCGAAAGGAAATTAAAAGTTGTTGTGTCTTTTTTAAACATTTTCTCAGGCTCGTAACTTTTGATGAGTAAGACTTTTGAAGACTAAACTTGATGAAACTAAAATATTTAAAATCAGCATAAAAATCCGATTCTTTTGATGTATCTATTGATATTAAAATTCTGTCTTTTAGAGTTTCGGTTACTATTGAGACGAGTCACTCTTACTATCTCTTACATTACCACGAACTGTTTGATAATAGAAAAGATGCAATTCCAATAGAACATACAAAGCAAGGTATACAGAATACCTTGTTCTTGTGAAACATTTTATGTGGACAGACATCAAATTTTTTAAAATAAATTAAAAAACATGGAATACAATAGATTGTTCTTTAAAATACAATCAAAAACCAGAAACTTTTTAATCAGCAGTAGCAGAGCATTTGTTTAATTTACCGCACCATAGTATACTTTTTACATAGTATATAGCCATCTATGGGGGACTAGCATCAATAGAGATGAAAGAGAAAAGAGATTGAACCCAATTATAATAGCTTAATTAAAACTAAGGTTTCAACCACAATCATAGGCAGCGCAATCGCGCTGCCTAAGTAAAGAACGATGTTTGGCACAATGTATTTTTTTCCCTTTAGACCAGGGCACTTCGTATCGAAGGAGTTGTCGTAGTGCCTTTTTTAATAGTCGAAAGTGATTGGAAGGGAACTAACACCCCTTCCATGCCCACGATTTCCCTAACACATCCAATCAAAATTTTGAGATAACCATTTTGTTCAGCGCTGTTGATTTCCAGATAGAAATTATGGTTTACAGTGAGAGAAGGAGGTCATACCTCAACTCTTGTTTGTAGTGATTTTTGTTCGTTTCAAGATTGATTTGCATATTTAATTTCAATTTAACTTGTTTTAAGATTTATTTATTAATTTATATTAATATCTACTGTATGTTTGTTTGCATTGATTGTTTATTTAATTTCTGTTCGTTTTAAGTTTCATTTATACTTCAATAAGGAAATATTTTTTTTAGTTTTAAGCTTGATTTTCATATTTAATTTAAACATTAATAGCTTTAAGATCTATTTATTCATTCATATTATTACTTGTTGTATGTTTTTGCTATGATTATTTATTTAATTTCTGATCATTTTGGGTTTCATTTATTCTTTAATTGTAATTTCTGGTCGTGTTGACTTTGAATTTTAAAAGGTATTTGTATCTGCTGTGCTTAAGTTTAAAATGGCCTTTAATTTTCTTTGAAAAACATATTTTTTGGAAGTTTTTTTAATTTGATTTTGTTCGTTTTTGATTGCAAAAAACTTCAAGTTTTGAAAGATTCCTTATTTCAAAATAAAGCTTTAAAAAAAGCTTTAAGTATCAAAACTGGTATCAAAGTAACAATATCAAAGTGAAAAAATGGGTTTGTGTCAACCTCGGAGTTTTTATTATTATCCCTTCTATAAGAACCATATATATCCCCAGGGTATAACTTACAGCGCTTGTCCCTGGGCCCTGGGGGGTGGTATCAACCCTGGAGTTTTAGTATTTGACTGCTGAAATATTTTTCAAAAAAATAGTCACCTCAAATTTTTATCGGATGGGTTTATCCATCCAATACACCCAAAGGCGTGGAGGGCGGGAGGGCCTATTTGCCCTTTGATGTTTTTTCACTCCGAGAAAAGGAGCTACAACTTTTAATTTCCATTCAAATGAACCCTCTCTGAAGTTTATACGAGCATCCCTTTTATAAGAACTGCATACGGCCCTAGGACATAAGTTACAATGCCTGCCCCCTGGGTCCTGGGGGGATGTGTTGACACCGGAGTTTTGTTATCTGACCTTTGAACTATTTTGAAAAAATAGCTCTCTCGAAGTTCTTATCGGATGGGTTCGAGGAAAATAGGGCGTTGAAAGGGGGGCTAGTTGCCCTCCGATCTCTTTTGACTCTTTAAAAGTGAAAGAGAACTTTCAATTTCCAATCATATGAGCCCTCCGAAGTTAATACGGTCATACCTTCGATAAGAACCATATATGCCCCTAGATCAATGCTTACAACGTCTTCTCTGGGCCCTGGGGGGGGTGTCGACACAGTAGTTTATTTATCTGACCTTTGAACTATTTTTAACAAAATGGCCATACTTATAGGAGTTTTTGTTATATCATCTTTAAACTATTTTTAACAAAATGGCTACCTCAAATTTTTTATCAGATGTATTTGGGGAAAAGGGTATTGGGGGGGGGGGGAGGGCAGTTGCCTTCCGATTACTTTTGACTCTTAAACAGGGTACTAGAACTCTCGATTTCCAATCGAATGAGCCCCCTTTGAAGTTTATACGACGACCCAAGTTTATACGACGACCCCTTCTATATGAAGTGCCTTTGCGAAAAAAATAAATAGAGTTTGGGGGAAGGCTAGCTGCCCTCTAATCACTTTTGACTTTTAAAAAGTGAATTACAACTTTCAATTTCCAATCAAATGAGCCCTCTAGGAAGTTTATACGAGCATCCCTTCCATAACAACCATATATGCCCCCAGGGCATAACTTACAACGCCAACCCACGGGCCCTGGGGGGCTGTTTCGACACCGGAGTTTTTTGTTATCAACTATTTTTTGAACTATTTTTAACAAAATGTCGATCTCAAAATTTTTACCCGATGCATTTAGGGCGTGGAGGAGGGGGGGGCCTAGTTGCCCTCCGATCTCTTTTGACTCTTAAAAAGTGAACAAGAACTTTCAATTTCCAATCAAATGAGCCCTCTCCGAAGTTTATACGAGCTTCCCTTCCATAAGAGCTATATATGCCCCTAGAGCATTACTCAACGCCTGCTTCCGGGCCCTGGCGGGTTCCGTCGACACAGGAATTTTTCTTATCTGACCTCTGAACTGGTTTTAATGAAATGGCTATTATAAAAATTTATCGGATGGGCTTGGGGAAAAAGGGTGTTTGTGGGGGGGGGGGCCTAGTACCTCGGAAATCTTTTGACTCTTAAAAATTGAACTAGAACTTTCAATTTCCAATCAAATGAGCCTCCTCAGGCCCTGGGGGGAGTTTTTGTTATCTAATTTTTGAACAATTTCCAAAAAACTGGCTATCTCAAAATTTGTAGCGGATGGGTTTGGGGATAAAAGCGCGTGGGGGGGGGCTAGTTGCCCTTAACTCTCTTGACTTTTAAAAAGTGAACTAGAACTTTCAATTTCCAATCAAATGAGCCCTCTATGAAGTTTATACGAGTATCCCTTTCATAAGAACCATACATGCCCTTAGGGCATAACTTAGTACGCCTTCCTTTGGGCTCTGGGGGGTTGTATTGACACCGGATTTTTTCTTATCCGACCTTTGAACTATTTTAACAAAATGTCTATCTCGAAATTTTCGTCAGATGGGTTTGGAAAAAGAAGGCGTGGGGGGGGGGGCTAGCTACCCTCGGATTTCTTTTGACTATTAAAAAGTGAGCTCGAACTTTCAGTTTCCAATCAAATGAGCCCTCTCTGAAGTTTATACGAGCATCCTTTTCATACGATCCATATATGCCCCAGGGTATAATTTACAACGTCTTCTCCCGGGCCCGGGGGGGGGGGTTGACGACACCTGAGTTTTTGTTATGACTTTTAAGCAATTTTTCACTTAATTGCTAATTCAAAATTTTTATGCGTTTGGGAAAAAAGGGGTGTGGGGGGGGCTAATTGCCCTCCAATCTCTTTTGACTCTAAAAAACTGAACTAGAACTTTCAATTTTCAATCTAATGAGCAATCTCTGAAGTTTTTACGAGCATCCCTTCAATAAGAACCATATATTCTCCCAGGGCATAACTTACAACATCTGCCTCGGGCCCTGGGGGCAGTGTTGGTCCCCGATTTTTCGTTATATGGTCTTCGAACTATTTAAAAAAAAGCTATCTCAAAGTTCTTATCGGATGGGTTTGAGGAAGAATGGGCATGGAGGGGGGCCTAGGTGCCCTCCAATCTCTTTTGACTCTTAAAACGTGAACTAGAACTTTCAATTTCCAATAAAATGAGCCCTCTTTGAAGTTAATACGAGCATCCCTTCCATAAGACCTATATATGCCCCCAGGGCATAACTTACAACGCCTGACCCCGAACCTTGGGGGGTTGCGTCGACACCGGAATTTTTGTTCTATGATCTTTGAACTATTTTTAACAAAATAGGTATCTTAAAATTTTTATTGGATGCAATTGGGAAAAAGAGGTTTGGTGAAAGGGAGCTGGCTACCCTCCAATATTTTTGACGCTTAAAAAGTGAACTAGAACTTTAAATTTTCAATCAAATGAGCCCTCTCTGAAGTTTATTTGAGCATTCCTTCCACAAGTACCATGTATGCCCCCAGGGCATAACCTATGACCCTTGCCCCTGAAGACTGTGGAGGGAGTGTCCTGCACAAACATATAATTTTCCGAACTTTCCACTACGTTGAACAAAATGACTATATCAAAATTTCGATTGGATGTGTTTTGGGAAATGGTGGGCGTGGAAGGGGTGTCAGTTGCCTTAGAATCACTTTCGATTATTAAAAAAGGAACTAACAATTTAAATTTCCAATCGAATGAGTCCTTTTTGAAGTTTATACGACAAAGCTGTCTATGCAAAACCTTATATGCCCCCAGGGCATAGCTTAAAACCCTTGCCCTGAGGGCTATAGGAGGGTTGTCATCCTCAAAGACCTAATTTCCAGAACTTAAAACTACGTTGAATAAAATGGCTATATTGAAATTTTGGTTTGATGTGTTTGGGGAAAAGGTGGGCGTGAGAGGGGGGTAGTTGCCCTCCATTCACTTTCAACTATTAAAAAGGGCACTAGCTCTTTGAGTTTCCAATCGAATGAGCCTTTTTTGAAGTTTCTACGACAACACCTTCTATAAAAACCTTATCTGCTCCCAGGGCATAACTTACAACCCTTGGCCTGAAGGCTGTGGGGGATTTTCTTCCTCAAAATCATTTTTTTTATCAGGAAATAAACCCTGCGTAGAAAGTGAGCTTTCTCAAAATTTTGATTGGATGTCTTTGGTGAATGTTTTGATTCGGCTAGTGTTTTATTTGCGTTATAGACGCTTTCGACCATCAAAAAAGGCAGTAGCAACTACAATTTCACATTGAGTGACGCATTTTTGAAGTTTTTACGACAACTTCTTCGATACGAAGTGCCCTGCTCTAAAGAAAAAAAAAATAATACGCTGTGCCAATATCGTTCTTATATTTGATTGGATGTGTTTGGGGGAATGATGGGCGTGGGGGGGGGGTTAGTTGCCCTCCAATCACTCTTGACCCTTAAAAAGGGCACTAGAATTCTCGATTTCAATTCGAATGAGCCTCCTTTGAAATTTCTACGACCACCCCTTCCATATGAAGTGCCTCTGGAAAAAAAAATGATAATAATAAAACATTGGAGCCATATGGCCATTACTATAGGCAACGCTGCCTCTGATCAAGGCATGTCGTATAGAAGGAATTGTTGTAGAAACGTCTGAAGGGGCTCATCTGATTGAAAATTAAAAGTTCCAGTGCCCTTTTAAAGAATCAAAAGGGACTGGAGAGGAACAATCCGTGTGGCCCTTTTCTACTTCAAGAAAATCCGAATTAATTTTTGAGATAGGCATTTTGTTCAGCATTGTTGAAAGGTTAAACAATTCTTCCTCTGGGGATGGCATGACCCTCCGGGCCCTTGAAGAAAAGGCTTTAAGCTCTGCAATTCTGCCTTTGTTTACATATAGTATGTATGATTAGCGAAAGGGGGCACGTATGGTCGTTACTGCTAATACTACTAAAACTGGGAGTATTAAGGTAAAAATTTCCAGCAGTGTTAAACTAAATCAATATATATTGTGTGCATGTAGGTTGTAAAAGGATATATTAGTAATATCTTAGGAACGGCTTTAAGTATTAATTTCAAGCTTATAGGGCCGTTTCAAGTTGTTGAAACGGCCCTATAAGTTGTTGAAACGGCCCTATATATTTGTGTAGCCGTTTCAGATGTTGAACTAACCAAAAGACACTATAGGCATGCTACAACTACAACAATTTCTACTTTTACAAGGCTTACTTATGCTACCACCATTATTACTGCAACTTCCAAGGCCAAGGTTATTGGGGCGAAAATTTCAGGAAATGTTTAGGGGATGTTGACCATGCAGGATGTCAAAAGGGGATGTCAAAGTCCAAACTTTCAGGGTATGTCGAGGGTAACTTTGAACTAACTAAAAGGCACTATGTACTTACTCTACTACTACAGCTACTACTACTTCTGAGACTAATGGTATTACGCTGAAACTTTCAGGGAATATTAAGGTGGATGTTGAACTAATCAAGACGAACTATGTGCGTGTAGGTTGTGAAAAGAGCGTATCAGCAATTTCTCAGGAACGGTATAAAGTATAACTTAAAATTTTGAGTTGAATGTTGAACTAACCGAAAGGCACTTTGTGCACAATACTACCGCTGTTACTTCTATTACTACTACTACTGAGCCTAAGGATATTAAGTTGAAACTTTTAGGGAATGGTTCGGGAGATGTTGAACTAAATTAAAACACACTTTGTACATGCTTTGAGTATAAGTTGGAGCTTTCAGGATATATTGAGGGGATGTTGAACTAAAGAAAATGCGATATGTGCATCCTACTACTACTACTGAGGCTAACAATATTAAGGTGAAATTGTCAGGGAGTGTTTCCGGTGATGCTGAACTTAATCAAAACATGTTATATGCATGCAGGTTGTCAAAAGGGCATATCAGCAATTTCTCAGGAACGGCTTAGATCATTAAGTTGAAACTTTCAAGGCATGTTGAGGGGCTGGTTGAACTAACCAAAAGACATTATGTGCATGTTACCACTGCATTTTCTACTGATAATGTGTTATATTTACTAAGGGGAACGGTATTAAGGTAAGATATTCAGTAAGTGCCTAGAGGGATATTGAACTAAATGATAACGCACTGTCTGTATGCAAGTTGTCTCAACGGCGTAACAGCAATGTCTCAGGAACAGCTCAGATTTTTTAGTTAAAACTTATAGGTCATGTTGAAGGGAAATTGGAACTAACCAAATGGCTTAGAGTATTAAGTTAAATTTTTAGGGCATGGTAATTGAAATTGATTAAATCGAAACGCATTAAGTGGTTGCTGGTTATCAAAAATTTTATCAGCCGTATCCCAGGAACAACTTAGGTTGTTTAGTCTAAACTCTCAGTACATGTTTAGGGGATTTTTAACTAATAATGAAGTGATCTTCAGAAGGCATGGGATGCGTCAGCCCCACTCATCCTAGTTTCTGCTTGTTTTGAGTTTCACTCAGTTATTGCTTTTGGTTGTTGTACACTCAGAAAATTATTTGACTTTATTTCTGCTCATTTTTGGTTTAATATAGCTCTTTACTTTTTCTTTGAAAACTTATCTCGTTGAATAAGTTTTTAAAGTTGATTTCTGTTCGTTTTTATTGACATATCCTATTCTTTTCATTGAAAAGCAAAAGAATATTTTAAATATTTTTGGTTTTTTCCATAAGAATCAATAGTTTGACTTACTATTCATATGGTTGAGAAATTTTTGAACAATTTTTAATAACATCTGTCCTTTTGAAATTATGGAACCACATATTAATGTCTAATTTAGTTTTACACATCATCAAGTTTTCCTGGAAAATATAACTTCATAGCATTCCCATAAAATTGTATCTATGTTATTTTGGTAACCTGGATGCACTTACACTATGTGTCGATTTAGCCCAACATCCCCCTCAATAGTTCATGAAATTTACACATTAATGCTATAATCCTTAGTAATTTTTATACTAACAGCAGCAGTAGTACTACTACTAGTAATAATAGTGTGCACACAGGGCCGTATCTAGATTTCCTTTCCGGAAAGGTTATTTTTTTCACGGGGGTTTCACAATTTTTTTTTAATTCCCATCAAAAATTTGTTTCTTTTTCTTTTTGTTACGCTTTTACGAGTCAGACAAATATTTCATTGGGGAGCGGTCCAAATCCCCTTCCTCCTGGTTATGGCCATGTGTCCACATAGTGTTTTTTATGTGCTCAATATATCCTTCATCACGCACTGAAAGCTTCAACCTAATGCTCTAATCGGTTCTTGATATTCTGATGATACAGCCATTTGACAGCCTGCATACGTACTACGTGTTTTGATTTAATTTAACATACCCTCTAACGTTTTCTGAAAATGTCTCCTTAATGCCCTCAGCCTTAATAGCAATATTAGTAGTAATAGTACTAATATTGCTAATATTAATATCTAATACTAATATTAATATATCAATACTATATGCTAATACTAATATTAATAACTAATATTAATATACTAATATTAATATTCTAATACGAATATTAATATCTCCCTTAACATGCACTGAAACTTTCAAGTTAATGCTCTGTGCTGTTCCTGAGAAATAGCTGTTACGGCTTTTTAATAACCTGCATGCACATAGTGTGTTTCAATTTAGTTCAAGATTCTCTTCAATATTCTTTGAAGTTTCACTGTAGTACTCTTAGCTTCAGCATTACTATTAATAGTCGTTGTAGTTGTAGTTGTAGCAGCAGCCGTCGTAGTAGTAGTTGTAGCAGCTGTAGTAGTAATTGTTGTAGCAGCAGTAGTAGTTGTGTTAGTACTTGTAGTAGTATGCACATTTTGCATTTTGTCTAGTCCAACATCCCCCTCAATATATCCTGAAATTTTCAATTTCCTACCCTTAGCCTCATTAGTAGCAGTTGTAGCAATAATATTAAAAGTAACAGCAGTAGTAGTAATAACCTTATGCGCAGAATGCTCCTTTAAACTTTCACCTTAATATCCTTAACCTCATTAGAAATAGTAGTCGTATCAGTCGTAATATTAATAATAGTGACCACATGCACTTTGGTCAGTTTAACATCCCACTGAACATGCCCTTGTTCAATTGATCATCCCCTTCATCATTCTCTTAAAGTTTCAACTTAATACCCTCGGTCATTCTTGAATTTCCCTGTTTAGACAACCAGTATGCCGATAACATGTTCTGATTTAGTTCAACTTTCCCCTCAGTGTCCTCTGGCCTTTTGTATTTTGGGGATGTGAACCCCCACAGCCCTGAGAGCAACGGCTGTAAGTTATTCAGTTTACCCATTGTTCATATTTAATATTTGCTATTGTGAAAGGGGGCATGTTTGAACTTCGGTATTTAAAAGACTACGAAGATCCTCTTTCCCAATAACAAATATTGTTTATAAACAATAGGCAAATCACATAACTTACAACGTTTGCTCTGAGGGCTTTGGGAGTTGAGATCCTGAGATCCCTCAACAGATGCTTAAAGTTTCAACTTTATACCACAAACCATTCCTGAGGCATTGCTAATGCGCCTTTTCGGTAATCTGTCTGCGCATAGTATGTTTTGATTTAGTTCAACGTCGTTTCAACATCCCCCAAGGTTTTGTCCTAGTACTTTCACCTGTAGTAGAAGTAGTAGTAGCCTTAGCTATAGTAGCTGTAGTAGTAGTAGCAGCAGTAGTAGTAGAAGTAGTTATAGTAGTAGGATATAAATGTTGCCTCTTGATTGATTAGTCCAACATCCCCACAACAAGCCCCATATGTTTCAACTTCACACACCAGGTTGTTTCTAAGATATTACTGATACGCCCTTTTGACAACCAGCATGCAGCCGGGGTTTTATTATTCAGTTCAACTCCCCCCTCAATGTTGCTCGAAAATTTCACTTTCATGAACTTAGCAATAGTTGTAATAGTAATCACAGTGCTAGCAGTAGAAGTAGGCCTACTAGTAGGGGCATTAACAGTAATAAGCCTAGCACTAGTTGTAGCTGTAGTATTAACGTATAGCCTTTCATAGTTTATTTTAATTTAGTTGAACTTCCTCTCCAACACTTGCTGAAATTTCATCTTAATGCTCTTAGCGTTTGTAGGAGTAGTAGTTGGAGTAGTTGTAGTAGTAGCAGTACCAGGAGTAGTAGTATTTGTAGAAGCGTGTACATGTTGC
Source organism: Artemia sp. Qi Xiang Cuo (assembly GCF_049724085.1). Classification (NCBI taxonomy): domain Eukaryota; kingdom Metazoa; phylum Arthropoda; class Branchiopoda; order Anostraca; family Artemiidae; genus Artemia; species Artemia sp. Qi Xiang Cuo. The sequence continues at coordinate 85,279,181 of NC_142794.1, forward strand.
CTTTTGGTCTTATTTATCGTCCCCTTTAAGCATTCCCTAAATGTTTCATCTTAAAACCTTAATCCATTCCTGAGATACATCCTTTCGACAATCTTCATGTACATAGTGTGTTTTGATTGTGGCCAGCTCACAGTTGTTTAAGAGCAACATTTCTTCACAGTGGTTAGCACAGGCCTCTCCCAAAATCAACTAGTAATAGTAAGGAGTAATTAAAAGTTTTTAATGAATACAGAGAACCTCAGTTGGAAAGTAATTCACAGTTTTATTTCAACACTGGGAATCGACGAGGTCCCATTATTTCAAAAATACCAACCATAGTCTCGAAATCTGATAATTTCACAAGAGTCTTTTCACTAAACAGCAACATCAGATCACTGAGCCTTTCGTTGCCCATTCTTGATCTTAAATAGGTTTCAATCAGGCTTAGTGTAGAAAAGAATCTCATTGCTAGCCGTTGTGATAGGCAGAGTAATGAAGGTTTGTATAATTTTTAAAACTTTGGAATATGCTATTGCCATCGCCTTCACACAATCGTGATGTTCGATGAGATCGTTTGGATAAAGAGTTGTCATATCATCTCACAAGATCCATTTGCAAGCCACACAGGGTTGTGTCAATGTAAGCTTCTTTGTAATGCACTGGTACACTAGCTAGTCAGCTAGTATCAAGAAAATGTGGTGAATCAACATCCAATGCAGTGATTGACTCTAACAGTGCAAGAACATTCACGAAGCAACTTCCAAGCTCACAGCACAGTCTGTCTATCACAAGAAAATAATCCCTTCTAAAAGCTTCTTTAGTTGATTCTTTCACTTCAGCAAGATCAATTTTTCCCAAAGTCAACATGGTTACAAAATCAGTTGGAAGCTACTCCCTGTGCACGCTTTGGTCATTTACGTAGGATTCAGAATTCGGAAAATTTTGCAAAGGGTCTTCATTAAGGGTCTTCCATGCTCACAAAAAAATTCTTTTGCTTTCAAAAAAAGATCTCATCAAAAGCTTTGTCAGATTTTATCTCGCGTAGCTGCAATAAGACCAGTAGCTATAGAGAAAATTAGGCCTACCACCTACAGCTGCTCAGACAGAGTTTGTGGCAAAAACAATTCGCTAGATGGGGTGTAAATATAAATTAAAATGTCTGAAGACTGGTTGCGAGTCCGTGGGCCTGAGCTGATGATTCCCCATCACTAGATGGTTTGGTAATTGATGAAACGGCCAAAATATAGTTGCATCTATTCAGTACTTTGTTTACTGATCTATATTCAGTATGCCCATCTTGTAGTAGATGTTTTCTCCAGCTCAAGTACAGTTGTGCCAGCGGCTTTCTGAGCATTAACTTACAGTTGGCCGTGGGCGGGTGTAAAATTGGAGGCTTTGAATAGATTGGGATTGAGGAGGAGCGTGCGTAGCTGTGTTGGCCTCAGGAGGCTTGCTGCTGCGGTGAGTTGTTAGCAGTAGTAGGAGTAGGTAGCGTTTATTGCTATTCGCAATAAAACTATACAGCTCTTGAAGAATGGAGAAGAAAGATGCCATTTGTCTCAAGTCGTGATTGTAATAACCCAACACAAGAAACGTAACGCTGAAATGCCGATTTTTTTTTTACTCTGGAATTTTTTACATGAAAGTTTAGCTAGCTATGGAAATTTGGAGTTTGGATGATTCCCCGTCACTAGATGGTTTGGTAATTGATGAAACGGCCAAAATACAGTTGCATCTATTCGGTACTTTGTTTACTAGCTATTGAAATTTGAAATTTGGATGATTCCCCGTCACTAGATGGTCTAGTACTTGATGAAACGGCCAAAATACAGTTGCATCTATTCAGTACTTTGTTTACTGATCTATATTCAGTATGTCCATCTTGTAGTAGATGATTTCTCCAGCTCAAGTGCAGTCATGTCAGCGGCTTTCTGAGCATTAACAAACAGTGTAGCGTGTATTGCTATTTGCAATAAAACTATACAGCCCTTGAAGAATGGAGAAGAAAGATGCCATTTGTCTCAAGTTGTGATTGTAATTACCCAACACAAGAAACGTAACGCTGGAATGTCGATTTTTTTTTACTCCGGAATTTTTGACATGAAAGGAGTTCAGCTAGCTATTGAAATTTGGAATATAAGCATCATAGAAGTCAAATATTTTATGAAATAGAAAGATATCACTTGGAGAAATGTGATATTGGAATACCATATTTTGTAGGAATGGGGAATTTTGACATGAAAGTGGTTTTTTGCTGTTGAAATTCTTTTTTAGTTTGACTCGGCTGTATATAGTAATTTCTGTTTGTTTTGAGTTCTATCTATTTATTGATGAGGATTTGTGGTAGTTTTACCCTTTGAAGATTACTTGACTTTATGTCTGCTCATTTTTGGCTTAATGGAGCTTTTTACTTTTCTTTGAAATACTCGTTTTGCGGAAACAGTTTTGAAAAAATTAATTTAATATATAGAGTTGGTATTTTGGTTACATATCAAATATAGGCGTTCTGAATGGCCTGCTTTCCACAATTCTCTGCCGAAATTTCCATAATTTTGTTAATAAAGTATTATATTTTCCGTCATATTTCGGTATATTTCATTAGGATACTCCTAACTTCACTTGTTGAATGGGTTCGGGATATTTAACAAGTACCGACAAGTCTTGGCTCATTCTTACAAAGATCAGATCAATTTATGGCATCTGAATAGCAAAACCCTCAAATAAACAATAAACAATTCATAATAAACAAACTCTCAGGTAGCCTCCATGTACGTGTCTTGCACCTAGCACGTGGCTTATCAACGCAGGTGGGTTTAGAACTAGACATGCTCACGATTGAAGGTCCGATTGCCATTGTGCTCGGAAACGGTAGAACTTGGTGCGTTTCATTGTCTCAAGCTATACTTTTTAAGCAATCTTTCCGTGATGGGACCGCGCTTAACTACTTCCATAGAATGAGCAAAGAGCTCTATTCAATCCCTACTTCTGTTAATAATATTTTTTATGATTTTTTTTTTTAAATATAAAATTGAAAAATGTTTTGAAAGGAAAATAAAATTCCATTTGAATGTCTTCAAAGGGATTCATTGTCGCACCCTACAAAGATCAGTTAGTTTGACCATAATGAAGCAACAGTTCATTTCATATTTTCTTTTTCAGGTTTCCCTAAAACAGGGAACGCTTAATTGAATACTGAGCTTAATTTGAAATTTATTTATATAATTAAACGATTGTATAACTAAAATTCTTTTCATAAACCGACTTGATTAAATTAAATTAAAAAACTATTTCTGCAAAACATGTTTTTCAAAGAAAACTATTGGTAAAACTACCACAAATCATAATCAATAAATAAATGGAACTCAAAACGAACAGAAATTACAATAAATAGCAGAGTCAAAGTAAAATCGAGTAAATATTAACATGAATAGGATTGATAACACCCGTGCCTTCACAATACCAGAAAATAATTTGGACTTTACTGAAAACAAAATATATTTTAAATGTTATCATTTTTTTTACTTTAATAAAAAAAAATATTAAAACTTCAAGGAATAAATATCAGTATATGTAAACTAAACTGACAGTCTACGGTCATTCGTTTTTTTTCAGCTAGTTCGACCATAAGGTCAAATTAGTTTGACATAAAAAGATCAGTCAGTTTGACCACAAAGAAGCAACGGTTCACTTCATTTTTTTTTCAAGTTTCCCTAAAACAGTTGATTTTGTATATAAGGAAATCATTTTATTACCTGAGATACTGATGGAAATGATAAATTTGTATTCTTTTTTTAGATTTATATTTAGATTAAGCAATAATAACTGTCTTTTTCAGTTGGCCCTCCTTTTACATTCCGACTGCGAGTAAAATTCTATTCATCTGAGCCAAACAACTTGAGGGAAGAGTTGACAAGGTACCAGTTTTTCCTTCAATTGAAGCAGGACATACAAACAGGCAGATTGGAGTGCCAGCTTCAAACCGCTGTTGAACTTTCAGCCCTTGCTCTTCAGTGTAAGTCTATTTCTTTAGTTGAGGAAAAAATAGAATGCAGTTAGGAGACTAGAGCATCTTCCCCCCAAGATGCTGACTGGAGGGCTGAATCTATCTTTCAATAAATAAAGACAACAGTTGTATAGAATCCGCAATCACTCGCTTTTAGTTTAGGACTATTAAGATATGATTGAAGTTCAACTTAAAAGTCCCAGTTCCTATTGGAAAATCAATTCACAAAACAACTTTTTTTCAACTGAAAATAAGGAGCAACGTTAAGACTTAAAAAGAATAGAAAGCATTGCGCATATAAGGGGTGCTGCCCCCAGTTTCAATCCCTCGTTTTTAATGTTAAAATATTAAAGTTCTTTAAAAATACTTCTCATTCAAATTCAATGGCCCTTGAGTTTGAACAATCTTTCGTACAGTATTGTGACACAAAGTCGAACTTTAGTGTAAAGAACGAGAGATTGAGAATGGGATACCCCCCCTCACATGCGGAATAATTTTTGTTCATTTTATGTTGCGCCTTACTTGCAGTTGTAAATTTTTTTTTTATATTTAATTCCTGATCGTTTTTCAAATAATGATGGAAAAACCCCTCTCGCCTCATTGAAAAGTTATCCTTGGATACTTTCCTCCTCGTGGAAAATTTTCCCCATGGAAAATAGTCCCCCCCCCAAAAAAAATAAAATCGGTATGTTTCCCAATAAAAAGTACTAAATGTGAGCCATGGGTAAATTGTATACCTTGCAGCCCTTTCCCCAGGGGTTGTGGGGGATCAGTCCCAGAGGCAGTGTTGGGGCTTCAACTATTGGGGCTTTCAACTATGCTGGATCCGATGACTGTCTGAAGAGTTTGATAGGATGGCTTTTTGCGAAGAGAGTCGTTAGGGGGGAGGAGGGACTAGTTTCCCTCTATTCTTTTTGATTACTTAAAAAGGGTTCTAGAACTGTTAATTTCCATTCAAATGAGCCCTCTCTTGATCTTCTAGGACAGTGGTTCTTAACGTGGGTTTGATCGTACCCAAGGGACTCTGTGAGTCAGTCTTGCGGGTTGGAAGGAGCTCATAACATACTTAAAGTAATAATTTCTTATAAATCTTGTGTCGGCCGATGAGAAAGATCGCATTTCGTAATAAGTGCCAAAAATTTGCATTGGGTTTTGAAATTAAAAATCTATTACCTATTTTTTTAATAGTTTAAATATTAATTTATTGGTATTTGTCAAAACACATACGCGACGCTTCTTGTATGACACACCCTCTTGCCTATCCTTGATTGTTGTTGATCATGCATCATCGCTCGATCTATCTGTACTTTAAATAATTCTTTCGGCTAATAGTAGCATTAGTCAAATTTGAACTGTCGCGACGGCATGTTGTGTGATAAGTTTTCTTTCTTCACATTTTAATCCCTGCTTACTAATTACGTCGAGCAAATAAAAAAGGTGAGCGGACAAATATATACAATATAGATTCAAACGTATAACAGAACATGATAAGAGTTCTCGTACTAACTGCATGGTTTGTTATGCTAAGTTCAGTAATTCTAGTCTAGTTCTGGCAAAACTAACAGAATGCTTCCTTATGATGCAGTGACATAGAACATGCAAGAATTTTGAGCTCGCTGAATGCAAGATGTAATGAGCAAAATTCGATTAAAATGCTGCTCTGCCTGTTCTCGACATTGTACCCTTTAACAAACTGATCATAGCATCTTCGTAAAAAGTTGCTTACCTGATGCGAAAGCAGGACAAACCACGCACCATTGGTGAAACATCCAGAAAATTAGCTGTGTTGGCGGATATCATGCTGTGGAAAGTGACTGAAAATTAAGATCATCCAATTTTCTCTTTCAATTGAAGCCATCAGCAACATAAAAGAGGATATGAGAAAAGATATTTTGGCTCAATTAGTTTCAGGTTTCATTTCAGGCCTGACAGAATTCAACCTTCATCTTGACAATACTACAGACGTTTCTAATCTAAGCCAGCTCCCAGTATTCGTGCATTATTTGAAAGACGACGAAATGAAAAAAGAATTTGTATTTTGCAAGCGTCTTGCAACATCAACAAAGATAGCTGATGTCAATATATTTTATGGATGACTTCTTCATAGGCAGCAATTCTACATAGGATACGATTTTGGCAGTTTGTAGGAACAGAACTTCAGTAATGCTGGAAAGAAAATCCGGTTTTAACTCCACTAGAGTAGGATATGCAGGACATATAATTTTACGCATTTTATTATGTACAGGCGTGTGGTGGCACCAAAAATTTGGTCCCAAAACTGGAAAAAGTATTAAAAATTGTAGCTGAATGTGTGAAATACGTTCGGAAAAATACTCTTAAGCACCGCACCTTGAAGGAGCGGTTTAAGGAAATGGGATCGGAATTTGAGGTACTTCTATTCCATTTCAACATTCGATGGTTATGTCGAGAACATTTGCTGATTTCTGTTCTTGCCATGCGGCCGGAACTAATCCTTTTTTTGAAACAGCAGCCACATTGTCATCCGTATTCCTTCAAAAATTATGAGTTCATTTACATTTTAGCATACTTGACTTGCGTTTTTGTTGGCCTCAACTGTCTGACTAAAAAAAAAAAAAAACGGTTTACCAGAACGTCATAGAGAGGTGCTTAATGGCTCATTAGAAAGCTGTTTCTCACACGTGCTTTTTATAAATTCCACCATCTGCAAGTTTTATATGGCAAAAAAATGGCGAATTAAGTGCAATTTCTTAAGGGGTTGGGCTAACGGGCTGCAGAAACATTATTGACAGATGTTTAATAGCTCACATAGAATCTTTGTCTAAAATTTTTGTTTTATTTATAAATTCTATGATCTACAGCTGCCAAATGACTCTAAAAAAGGCACTATTGATGCTATGTCCCAAGTGGAAAAGCTAGGGGCTAGTGGACTGCCAGAGCTTCTTAGAGAGATGTTTAATGGCTGATTTGAAAGCTATTGTTCATATTTACGTGATTTAAATCAGTTTTGCCATTCGTAGCTTTCAAATAGCACAAAAACTTTGGTGCCGCTTCATAAGTTGAAAAGCTTCGAGGTATAAAACAGTACCATTCTAATAATTATGTTCCAAAATCCTCAACTGGAGATTTACAAGGAACCCTTCCCATACTATACTCCCCCTCCCAGCCCCCTTAGTAAGTCTCATTAGTCTGTTGGGAGAATTTACTATAAACTCTTTAACACGGTCAGAATCAAAAGTCAAAAATCATGTTTAGGAAAAAATTGCCCAGCGGAAGCAAACTGTCATCTGACACTGATTGAGGAATGGTGACTATTATTTTGGTTCGTTTTAAAAGTAAAAATTTATTGTTAGAAGAAATTTATGATGATTTCGAAAAAAGCCTGAAACCCCTCCAAAATGGCGTTAGATCAAAATGAAAAGTGTGCCATTGGAATCACCATGTTCGAAACCCTTATACAGAAAAATTACAGTCCTCCTCCTTGAACAACAAGAAAATGACATTTTCCTTGTCGTAGCACTGATGCGTCTCCCGTTTTTTTTGTTTTTTTTATTTTTTTATAGCAGGGCTTGGGGGTGACCAGAACATCATATAGAGATGTATAATAGCTCATTCGAACGGAAATTAAATTTGCTAGTGTCCTTTTTAAGTGACCAAAATATTGGAGGGCAACTAGCCCCCCCCCATCCCTGAAGGTTTCCTCCCCCAAAGTCATCCAACCATACTTTTGAGATAGTCACTTTGTTCAACATATTTCAAAGGTCAAATATCTTTGGTTTTGGGGGGGTTATGAACATCCATAGTCACTGGAGAAAGGACTGTCCGCTGTATCGGCATCGGGCGGGATTATACCAAGTGTATCGGTTTGAGTTTATTGTCATTGTGCGCATTGGCGTCGAATGTGTCTAACCAGATGTTTAATAGCTCATATAAAAGATTTTGCTTATATCTACGTGTATGGCATAATTTGGTCAAAAGCCTGAGGTGGGGGGGGGGGCAAAGTTGGATCCAATTTTTCCAAATCAAGTGAAAATGATAGTGAAAATGGAAAAAATGAGCCATATATTACCAAAGAGGCAAAGATATACTAAAGAAAACTGACCTGTTTCTCTGGATACTTGAATTATGAAGGCTTATCTTAGTTTTGACAAGATTTTTTTTTTTTGCAGAAACGGAATTTCAGCCGGGGGGCAAAATGAGGTCGGGGGGGGGTAAACTTAGGTCTGAAGGGGGCAGTTGCCTCCCCCTGCCCCATATCACATTACGCCCTTCCTATAAATTCCAATATCAGCGATTAACTTAAAAACACACAGAAAATTGGTAGCATTAGTCTATGCCCTCTTGAAAGAAAAGTTACTGTACTTATGTATTATACAAACACACTCAAGAAGGGCTGTTAGGTTAATCATAATGAAAGATACCATAACATGATGATAATATAATACTTTAGTTTATATAATAATGTAATTTGGGGTAAATATTTGCACATTAAGGGGGGGAGGGGTAAAATAAATCTCAGATAGGGGTCAAACACCTAATTCAACCTAACCTTACCCCCACCCCCCGAATGTGCAAATATATAGCCTAAATTATACAAGTCCAAAGCATTCTGTCGCCCGTCATTTATCATTGTGACTATGAAATCGGTTTGCTCAGATCGTACATTCAGAAAATTTCTCGACTGTTTGGTATCATGGTTGCAGCGGTATGTGCAACCTAGTATAGAGCGAACCACAGCCCATAGTGACTAAAAGCTAAAAAACTTTAAAACGGTCTTTTTTTCTTCTTTTTTTCTCCAGGCCTAGCGGGTTACTAGAACATCATAGAGAGATGCTTAAGAGTTCATTCAAAAGCTGTTTCTCATATGTACGTGGTTTATGTAAATTCCACGATCCGCAATTGCCATATGGCACAAAAAGGGTACTTTTTGCCATTTCTCAAGGGGGGTGGCTAGCGGGCTACCAGACATCGTAGATAGATTTTTGATAGCTCGTATAAAAAATATTGCTCATATTTATGTTCTTTCTGTAAATTCCTCCATCTGTAAGTTTCAAATGGTAGGCTAAAAAACGGCACTTTTTGAGTCAGGTCTCAAGTGGAAAAGCTGGGGCTAGTGGCTACCAGAACTTCTTAGAGTGATGTTTAATGGCTCATTTGAAAACTTTTGCTCATATATACGGGCTTTTATCAATTCTACAATTCGTAAGTGAAATTTAGCACCGAAAACAACACTTTTGGTGCCACTTCTTAAGTGGAAAACCTTGAAAGTATAAAACAGCATAATTGTAATGATTATGATCCAAAATTCTTAACTCTATGTTTGCAAGAACACCTCCCGCAGGTTCCTCCTCCAGGCCCCCTTAATAAGCTACAGAATTAAAGTGATAAGAACATCAGTAAATTAAGTCAGGTTATTAGAGGCGTGGTTCTGTTATCACAGCGTTGGACTTCAAATTATATTATCAAGCGTTCTAATCCTCTTTGGATTTTTTTTTCAATCATGGTTTGTCCCTTCTTATCATTACTTTTTAGATTATCCACTATTTTTGCAAATGTGATGCACTCATTTTCCCAAGCATATCCTGGGAATACTCATTTTAAAGCTATTACTCGTATCTACGTGATTTTTATTGATTTCACCATCTATAGGTGCCATATAGCACTAAAAACGGCACTTTCGGTGCCATTTCTTAAGTGGAAGAGATTGGAAGCATAAGACGGTACCATTGCAACAATTATGGTCCATAGCCGTTAACTGGAGGTTTTTAAGAACCCCTCACATATACTCCCCCCTCCAAACCCCCTGTGTAAGTTTCATAAGTCTTCTACTCATCTTAAAATTAAAAGATTAGTGCGAAATTAAATTAACTAAAACTAAAAACTTTTTCAACTAAAAATCTACCGAAAATTATGCTATATCATTAAATCAACACTTTTGAATTAAACCTTCAAACTTAACTCTGCGATGAAGCCTCTGTGCTAGTTCTAATGGCGGTAATTGACGGGAATGGACGTCCTTGCCCCCTTATTTTTTGCTCCTCTCTAGGTTTTGAAAAACACCTTTTTTTTGGTTATTTCATTGAAAAACGCACTTTTTTTATTGGAAAAAAATGGGTGGAAAAACAGAAAGTACACTTTATTGGAAAGTGCTATCAAGTCAAATTTTTAAAAAGTGACTAGGCATAAATATAAGCTTTTAAATGCGCCCTTAAACAGCTCCATAAGTTTCAAACTAAAACTAAGGAATGATATTAAAACTTAAAACGAACAGAAATTATTCCGTATAAATAAAAAAAGATCATTGCAGGGTTGTTTCTACATTAAATTTGAATCTAAAACGAACAAAGATTAATCTAAAAAAACAAAGTTTTTCATGGGGAAGTAGAGGGCGAAGTTAAAAGTTGAAAAGGACAAATGCCATGGCTTCGCGGCCTTGATTGCACATACTAGCAAAACCATTTAAAATACCCCAACTAATTAAAATTTCATGCACTTTAAGGAATACCGAAAACTACCAGTTTACTGGACAGGCTCAACAAAATTGGAGTTTCGATACTGCCAAAACAAACCATCGCATGGCACTTTTTACGAAACAAAAATGTTATTAATCCCTTTTAAGATAAATAAAAGTTCAGTTTAGGATTGTTGCTTTATTATTTTTTCTCGTTTCATTTGGTATCACTTGTGCACAATGGCTCATTTCGATGCCTGTCCGTCGTGTTGGTTTTAAAAAGGACATTGTGTCATGATTACTTTGTAGGCAAGTTCGAAGTAAATCCATCTTGACAGCATCAGGATTAGGACTATAGACTAGCTTTAGAATTTTAACCGCAGCCTAAAATTCTCTTTTGCATAAGGAAAAATGACCAGATTTTCAGAGTTCATATTATGTCTTATATGGCCTTCATTTCGAGCAATACTAATGTAGTTTTCTTACATTTGAAGGTTGTTTAATAATCTCTATAGGTATTATAGCTTAAAGCACTATTGAATATTATTCTAAAATGCTACCTGATAAATCAATCCAATAATCTTTATGCTGTTCAATTACTTTGCGGTTATTAAAAAATATTGAATTTTACGCTTATGTTTTTAAGATAATTTTAATTGTATATGGAAAGTTACTGATGTCACAACTGGTGTAAGACAATGAAAAACTTTATAGATTAGTTTAGTGTTGTCAGGCTACATACTCACTTTTGACTCGCAAATCAATATTTCTGTTTTTTATACTTGACTTTTGTGTTTTCAATAAAGCGCTAATTTTCTATAATTCTAGAAACACAGGGAAACACAATTAGTTGGTTTATTGGTACTAGTTTGATTGTATATATTAGATAGGCTGTGAAGCAATAATTTTTGTCCGTTTTAAGTTTCAACTTCGCTCTTACCTTCCCTTGGAAAAACTTTGCTTTTTTAGGTTAATGATATTCTGGATCTCATCATGGTGTGGTTTTCATCGAGGTCACCTTACCTTTTGTGGGTTTTTTTCCGCTCTTTTTCTAAAATATGGAACAATTTCTCAGGCTCGTAGCTTTAATATGGGTAAAATTAAACTTAATGAAATTTACATATTTGGGATCAGCACAAAAAGTTAATCCTTTTAATGTATTAATTGTTATCAAAATATCTCTTTTTGATATTTTGGTTACTATTGGGCCGAGCCGATCCTTACAATTCGTTACCACGAACTTTTTGATCAAAACTTATTGGCTAATATTTCTAATATATAGATCTTTACTTTTACCATATTTTGACAACCCCTTTACTTTAATGACTCATACTAGACGTTATATTTTATTGATTTTACGAATAGGACTATTTAGTCCCTTTCACTTTTATACACTGCCTTTTTCCCCACTTATGCTACCCCACTCTACGGACTTGATCAAAATAGATAAACTTTATCTAGCTGATTCAATCGTTTTGATCACTGGCGCGGAAGAACTGGAAAATATGCCTTTTAGAGTGACGACCGCAGTTTTTTAGCTTACCTTTTTTTTATGCCCGAATAAAGCTTGTTGAGTTACACGGGAAGGGACGGGATTTCTGCAGTACTTTTTTTTTTATTCAGAGTTTTGCTTGTTTTTTTTTCAATTTATTGATGGAACTTACCCCTTTTCTTATTTATTTTTATCATACTCTCTCTGAACTTTACTGTCCATAATTGCTTTCGATGTCACAGTCGAGGCATGTCAGAGTCGATGTCCAGCCCCGCTATACTTTACTCTCAACCCCCTCCCCCTGATGTGCAAATATATAGCCCAAATTATATAATATATATTTTGGGCTATATATTTTCATTATGTTATTTGCAAATATTATTTCCTATCTATTCTCCCAATGCGTCAACCCATGTATCTGTAAATTGAATATACTGTGACGAAACAAAAATTGGAAAAACGAGCTACGAGTGGCAGAATGCATTGTAAATATATAATTTGGGCTGTATATTTGCATAATAGGGGGGGGTGGAGGTGAATTATAGCGAGGCTGCATCCAAAATGTTTTTTGGATTGATTATTCTGCATATTAGGAAGTAAGAATTGTTTTCTTAACATGGATTACTTGCTGTGCTCGATATATCATACAAGTACCCATTTTGGCGAGTGTTTTGTATATCATGACATGTCACAAAAGGAAAATAATAGCGAAGCTTCCAAGAACAAAAAAGAAAATGATATCCTAAATCAAATACATTTCATCACGATTGCTTCAGTTTTACTATTTTAGAAAAGGTCTAATTTTTGTCTCTTTAAACCTTCCCCCGAGGCTTATTATCCTTTAATCCTATAAACTAGATTGAAAGTCACAGAGCAAAAATTGGGACATTCATGTCTCTGATTTTAACGACATAAAATTTTGGTTTTTAGAGTTTTGGTTACTATTGAGCCGGGTCGCTCCTTACTTAGTTCGTTACCACGAACTGTTTGATGTAGCATGTCCAGCTTTTTTCTAATAAAATGCAATTATAAAGTAAGTTTTTTTTAATTGTTTATTTGTTTAATATTGTACTTTTACCCTTCGTCAGCTTAGTTACTCTACATGGAATGTTTCGACTATTCCAGCCCGAAAGACCAAAGGGACGCATAAAATTAGGTCTCAAGTTTTGTCTGCATTCGGCTCATAAATGACATCATAAGTTTCAGGGCCGAGTGAACGGCTGCGAAAAAAAAGATGAAACTAATTTTCTCAGATATGTTTGTGACGCCTGGAAAGGGGGACATTTTTTTTTTTAAATCTTTGATTGGTTTTAACTATTATAGCATGTGGACAGGGCTTGGTAGACCTCAATATTCGTAGACCTTATTTAGCTGAGTTTGATGATTATAAGTATCCATATTTGATTCCTGAAACCGGTACTATCAAATCCGGATGCCGACATTAATTGATTTTGACTTTACAGGTCACGTAGAAATTGATAACCTAAAAAGAATGATAAAACAGTTTTTACGGCTTATCTAAAGCATAAGTGACGATCTGGGTTTTCAACGGTTTATGGGGTTGTATGAGAAGGCGTCATAACATCCAACCGTCAGGACATCCAACGTCATAACATCCGAAATTTTAAGATTTTAGTTCTTTGGGGTTTAGGGGGGATATGTATCTAGGTTATGTTAGGTTACACATTTAATATATGCTATGCTTTACCCCCACCCCCTGATGTGCAAATATATAGCCGAAATTGGGTGCTGCAATTGGTAGCAATTGCGTGCTGCAATCAAACAGATCGTGGTAAAGAACTGTATTGTAAGAGCGACTCGTCTCAATAGTAACCGAAAGTCTAAAAGACAGAATTTTTATACTAAATAGATATATCAAAAGAATCGGATTTTTACACTGATTTTAAATATATATCTAGTAAAGAACCATCCTCGGTCCAATGTAATCTCTATAAGGAAACTCATTCTTTATTATTGATCACTTAAAAATATCCTTGCTGCTAAAAAACAACTCGCTATTTTAAATTTCTTAAGTCTTGAATATCGATGTGACTAGTGTGCTTGAGATTTTTGAGAAGAAAACATTTATAATAATAAAATTTACAAGATTAAGAGTTTGAATAAAAATTTTGTCAGGATGACGGGGATTCGAACCCTCGACTTTTAGAATTTACCCGTAGGTAGCTATTACGTATGTTCGTAGGTGCCCGTAGGCTTGCACATAGGTGCCCGTGTCCCAGCCGCCTCGACCGTCCTGACATGTTGAAATATAATATTTAACAATAACTTAATTAGTTTTTGTTTTATGGGACGTTGTTGCAGCCAAGATGCAAATAAAAGGTACAACGCGTAACAAAAATGTATGCTCATTGTAAGGCAGAAGGCTGAAAGAAAAATGCATTAGTTAAAAAAAGAAAAAAAATGGAAAGCGCGTAGGTAATGGGCTTTTTACTATGTCAAATCTGCCACGATGCAATGGCTCTGGTACTGTCTATCTGGAAAGATACAGTTTCTGAACAATATTGTGATAACATTCTTTTCAATCTTTTTGGAGAAAGCAATACTTTTGGAGGTATACCTTTGTAGCCTGAGCTTCAACTCAATATTTTTTAGTCCGCCAATAAGGTTAATAAAAAATGGCAAATGATGGACAGTTTTGTAGACGACATTGACTCGCCATGACAACAGAAAAAAAAAACAAAGAAAAGAAAAAAGATAATCGTTTTTTTTAAGGCCAGCAAAAATTCTGTACGAAACGTTACAGATATTTCGAAAGCACCAACTCTTTTTCATCGCTATTGGAGAAAGATAGAAGGAATCACGTTTACATTTTCTTACAAATTTGTGAACTAAACAAATTGGATAAAAAGCAATCAACACGGAAAGCAAACAGAAAAAACAAAACAAATGAAAGCCAAAATTGGAACAATCAAAAATCCCGAGAAACCAAACAAAGCAGAAAACCATAGTTAACAAATATAATAGCTAACAAACAAATTAATCAAAAATTAAGAAAACTAAAAATTGGAAAGCCAAAAATTGTAATTTCAGAATCAGACCTCTCGCCCAAAATTCAATCAAACAGTTCGTGGGAACGAACTGAAAGTAAGGAGCGACCCGGCTCAATGGTAACCGAAGCTCTAAAAAACGGATTTTAATTTTTATTTCAAATATATAAGTTTCATCAAGTTTAATCTTACCCATCAAAAGTTACGCGCCTGAGAAAATTTGGCTTATTTTTGAAAAAAGGGGGAAAGAACCCCTAAAAGATGTAGAACCATCATAAAAATCACACCCTCATATTCAGCGTATCAGAAAACCCTACTTTAGAGGTTTCAAGCTCCTATCTACAAAAATGTGGAATTTTGCATTTTTTGCCAGAAAAAAGATCGCAGATCCGTGTTTATTTGTTTTTTTTCCCAGGGGTAATCGTATTGACCCAGTGGTCCTAGAATATCGTAGGAGGGCTCATTGGAACAGAAATTAAAAGTTCTAGAGCCCTCTTAAAGTAACCAAAAAACTGGAGGGCAACTAGGCCCCCTCCCACGCTCATTTTTTCTCAAAGTCACCCAATTAAAATTTTGAGATAGCCATTTTGTTCAGCATAGTCGAAAATCTAATAAATAAGTTTTTAGTATGATTTAATCCCCCACAGTTCCCAGGGGAAGGGCTGCAATATATGAACTTTGCCCATTGCTTACATATTGTATTTGTTATTGGTAAGTATACAGACATTTTCAGGAAGGATTTTTTGCTGGTGGGGGGGGGCGGGAGGAGGGGGATACGCGGGAGAATCTTTCCGTGGAGGATGTTCCTTTGGGGTAAGGGACATTTCTATGAAGGGGGCGCCGGATTTCCAAGCATTATCTAAAAAATGATCAGAAATTAAATAAAAAACAAGTTTTTTCAACTGAAAGTAAGAAGCAACATTAGAACTTAAAACGAACAGAAATTATTACGTATATGAGGGGTTCTCCCCCAAGTCAATACCTCGCTGTTTGCGCTAATTTTTTTTTTTTTAGTGCTTTCAAAAGAGCTATATATTTTAATTAAACGGCCTTTGTTTTTCAGGGGTTTGTGAGTTAAATTTTTTTTTTAACTTTTAACATAAAGAGCTTGGTATTGACTAAGGGGAGAACCCCCTCATATACGTAATAACATATACGTAATAAAAAAAAACAAGCGATACGGCTCAATAGTAATCGAAACTTTTAAAAGCGGAATTTTGATGTCAATAAATGTATCAAAAGAATGGGCTTATAATGCTGATTATAAATATATAAATTTTATCAAGTTTAGTATTACTCATCAAAGGCTACGAGCCCGAGAAAATTTACCTGATTTTTTAAAGAGGGGGGAAACATCCCCTACAAGTGAAAGAATTTTAATGAAAATCACAACGTCTGATTCAGCGTATCAGAAAACCTTATTACATAGGTTTCAAGCTCGTATCTGCAAAAATCTGCAACTTTGTATTTTTTGCCAGAACAAAAATATATGAATATAGAAGTTCGTTACGTAAGTTAATTTGTAAATTACGTCAAAACCAAATTTAGAGACAGCCATTTAGCAAAAGAAGAGTAAATTTTTAATGCAAATTTTGTTTACTTATTCAATGACGGTGAGCCAAAAATAAAAGTTGGATTAACTAAAAAACGATCAGAAATTAAATAAATAAAACAAGTTTTTTAAACTGAAAGTAAGGAGCGACATTAAAACTTAAAACACACAGAAATTACTCCGTATATGAAAGGAGCTGTCCCCTCCTCAATGTCTCGCTCTTTACGCTAAAGTTTGACTCTGTCTCACAACTTTATTTTTTAAAACAATAAAAAACTTGTTTTTTTATTTAATGTTAGTAAAAACCGATAGTAGTCGCACAATACTTGGTCAGAGACCCAATTGATAAAAAAATGTGTTTTGTTCGCTAGGTGATTTTACGTAAGTTTTTCATTTCAGTGATGTTGCTGCTGTCTCGGTTTTGTGCTCTTATTCAATCCTACTTATGAATATATAGTGTCCATACGCAGTGCAAGAGAAAAGAGCTTGTCCAGGGAGTAAAAAAACAAAAAAAACTATCTCTCATAGAGTAATAAAGAATAATTCAGTATTCTATGTGCTAAAGTACACAGGCAGAACTTTTGGTGCAAAATTATCCTATAATATTCATTTCAATTCAAATTCAGCCCAAAACAGGGCTAGAAAGAGGCCCCAAAACTCTTTTTTATTTATTAAAACGAATGAGCTATCTTAAGAGATTTCGGATGGGGCTAATTTGATATAAACTGAAAATTTTAGGGCCATTTTACTAGATCAAAAGCTACTGGATCATATGTAGCACAATAGCGCTGCCTAAGTAAAGAACGATGTGGGCACAATGTATTGTTTATTTCTTGATTTTAGAACAGGGCACTTTGCATCAAAGGAGATATCATAAAATCTCCGAAAGGCGCTAATTTGATTGGAAATCAAAATGTCTTGTGCAACTTTTCTCAGCTAAAAGGGATTGGAAGGCAATTAACCCCCCGTCAACGCCCACCTTTTTCTCAAACACATTCAATCAAAATTTTGAGATAGCAATTTTGTTCAGCGTAGTTGATTTCCAGACAGAAAATATGTTTTTGAGGAGGTCACTCCTCCACAACCCTCAGGATAAGGGTTTTAAGTTATGCCCTGGGGGCAATTAAGAACGATGTTGGAATAATGTATCATTTAATATTTGTTTCCTTTAGAGCAAAGCACTTCGTGTTGTAGAAGTTGTCGTAGAAACTTCGGAAAGTGCTCATTCAATCGGAAATTGAAGTGGCTTGTGCCCTTTTTAGTAGTCGCAATTAATTGGAAGGCAACTAATAGCCCTTCCATGCCCTCTATTTCAAGAAACACATCCAATCAAACTTTGGAGATAGCCATGTTCTTTAGAATATTTGAGTTCTAGAGAGAAAATATGTTTTTGAGGAGGTCACTTTCTCACAACCCACAGGGTAAGAATTTTAAGTTTTGCCCCTGGGGTTCACAACAATGATGATAGCAAACTGCATTATTTATTATTTTTTTTCCTTTAGACCAGGGCACTTTATATCGAAGAAGTTGTCGTAGAAACTTTAAAAAGGGCTCATGCAATTGGAAATCGGAGTTTTCCATATAGATATTATGTTTTTGAGGAGGGCAATCCCCCACAGCCTTTAGGGCAAGGGTTGTAAGTTATGCCCTGGGGGTATATAAGGCTTTTCTATAGAAAGTTTTGTCGTAGAACCTACAAAATGGGCTTATTCGAATGGAACATTAAAGGGCTAGTGCCATATTTAATAGTCGAAACTGATTGCAGGGCAACTAATCACCCTCTCACGCCCACCTTTACACCAAACAAATCCAATCAAAACTTTAAGATAGCCTTTTATTTCAACGTAGTTAAAAGTTTTGGAAATTAGTTCTTTGAGGATGACAATCCCCCACCCCACAGCCCGCAGGGCAAGGGTTGTAAGTTATGCCCTGGGGGCATATAAGGTTTTTATAGAACGCGTTGTCGTAAAAACTTCGAAAGTGTTTCATTCGATTGGAAATTGAAATTGCTAGTGCCCTTTTTAATAGTCGAAAGTGATTGGAAGGCAACTAACACCCCTTCCACGCCCACCATTTCCCCAAACTCATCCACTCAAAATTTTGAGATAGCCATTTTGTTCCACGCAGTTTAAAGTTCTGGAAATTATACTTTTGAGCAGGACACTCCCCCCACAGTCTTCAGGGCAAGGGTTATAAGTTATGCCCTGGGGCTTATGAGGTTTTTATTGAAAGCTTTGTCATAACCAAATCAAACCCAAAGCGAGCAGAAACTAACCTAAGTAGGGCTCAAAACCCATATGCCTTCCTAAGACCAGAACATAATTTGCACTTTACTGAAAAAAATACAAATAAATTTGCATTGTCAGTTTAATATACGTATACTGATATTCAGTAATCAAAATATTAATATTATTTGATTGATTAAGCTTATAAAAATAAGCTGCTGAAATTTCTTAGATCGCGCACGGAGAGGTATTTTAACCTTGGTACGGCGGTTTTCGAAGTATAAGTTTTAAGCTTTGAAAATAAGTATGAATGAAAGAGTTATTCGCAATAGTGGTAAGAAGAATTTCAGAGGATTTTTAATTGTCTGAAGTTGAAGCTGAAGTTTTGCCAACATCTATAGACTCCCAGAGTGTTGCGTCATCGGCCAACAAGGAATAGAAAACAAAAGGACCAAAACCGAAAAGGGAGAAAATGGCCAAGATGCCAGCAAACAACCTAAAACACGCGAGAATGGTCACAAAATTCCATTGCCTAGCTAAAAGAACTTAGGGGATCTAGCCGCTAGGCCATTCTCAAATACATAATGGCCAATGTTCAGGTTGATAATCAGGCGAAGACTGAATATAAGTGTTTGCCATGCAAATGGAACTCCTCAAAATCGCAAGGTTACTGGCGTTCTTTCAGGCTCGTACAAATGCCAGAGGTGCCATACATCCAGATATGACTGGTTTTTTTTATATCTTTAAGTCGAGCGTTTTAATACGGCTGCTGTGAACGATATGCTTTTCCATTTAAGCTTAATTTCTTGTCAAATTCTATTTAGAATCTATAAAACAATTGCAAAATTAAAAGATTTTGCCCTAAACCAAGAGAAACCAAGAGAGGATAGGATGTAATAAGTGAAAAATAAGATCAAATATGTGAGAAAACGAGGATTTTGTCAGCCAATCGCAAAATATAAAGACGAAGAAGAAGCAAATATTTTAACAAGGTGACCTCGATGAAAATCACACCATGATGAGATTCAGAATATTATAAAACTAGAGTATAGATGGTTCAGGCTCCTATCTACAAAAATGTGGAACTTTGTAATTTTTGCCAGAAGAATGACCATAGATGCGTGTCGATTTATTTGTTTGTTTTTTCCGCCCCGCCAATTCGTTTTAAGTGCAAAAAAGAAAAGAAAAAAAAATCTACCCTTTCGAAGTGATTCTAACTCTTCTATTCTGAAGTTTAACACTAGAAGTGTTAACACTTCTATTCTATTCCGCTCTTGATAGATTCACTTCGAAAGATTATTTTTTTTTTTTTAAAAAAAAAAAACTGGAAAAAGTATTAAAAATTGTTGCTGACTGTGCGAAATGCATGCGAAAAATTACTCTTAAGCACCGTACCTTCAAGGAGCGGTGTAAGGAAATGGGATCGGAATTCGAGGCAGTTCTGTTCCATTTTAACATTCGATGGTTATCTCGAGGACAGTTGCTAATTTCTGTTTTTGCCATGCGGCCGGAACTAATCCTTTTTTTTTGAAAGAGCAGTCACATTGTCATCTAGATTCCTTCAGAAATTATGAGTTCATGTACATTTTAGCATACTTGACTTGCGTTTTTGTTGGCCTCAACTGAAATTGCTAAACTTTAGCCAAGCAGAATTAACAGAAACTCTTCAGATCAACAAGGCCCTCAACGTTTTGATATCGAGAATTGGTAAGGTACTATAGGTATTGCTGCAAAAGCTATGGAGTGTTTCATATAGTTTGTTACAACATATCTTTGCGAACAATCTTTTTCGAGGACGCTGGACACAAAAACGAAGAAAAAAGGAACAAAAAAATTTTGCAAAATGACATGAGAGTGACGCTTGCCGAAATAGAGCCGCGCATTTCTGAAATGGTCTCTGAAAGGCAACAGCAGAAGTCACACTCGTTTGCAGTAACTTGAATGAAAATCATGTGCTGATGATTTATTTTTTAATTAGTTTATTTGTTTATTTTGTCTCTGTTTTTTCCTTCAATTTGTTTACTTTGTGTAACTATATGTAAATATAGTTTGCAAAAATCATCTTTTGTGTTTCAAATTAAGAAGGGCCTGTTGAACGCCCATATGAAACTGGAAAGAGTCGATACCTCCAGCAAGGTTAAGAGACGCTTTTCTAAGACCGTTGGCTTAATACGATCACCCCTGGAAAAAACAAACAAATAAATCGACACGCATCTATGGTCATTCTTCTGGCAAAAATTACAAAGTTCCACATTTTTGTAGATAGGAGCCTGAACCATCTATACTCTAGTTTTATAATATTCTGAATCTCATCATGGTGTGATTTTCATCGAGGTCACCTTACCTTTTGTGGGTTTTTTTCCTCTCTTTTTCCAAAATATGGAACAATTTCTCAGGCTCGTAGCTTTAATATGGGTAAAATTAAACTTAATGAAATTTATATATTTAGGATCAGCACAAAAAGTTAATCCTTTTAATGTATTAATTGTTATCAAAATATCTCTTTTTGATATTTTGGTTACTATTGGGCCGAGCCGATCCTTACAATTCGTTACCACGAACTTTTTGATCAAAACTTATTGGCTAATATTTCTAATATACAGATCTTTAATTTTACCATATTTTGACAACCCCTTTACTTTAATGACTCATACTAGACGTTACATTTTATTGATTTTAGGAATGCCTTTTCCGCCACTTATGCTACCACACTCCACGGACTTGATCCAAATAGATCACCTCCAACTAGTTAAATTCAATCGTTTTGATCACTGGCGCGGAAGAACTGGAGTATATGCCTTTTGGAGTGACGACCGCAGTTTTCTAGCTTACCTTTTTTTTGTCTCCGTATAAAGCTTGTTGAGTTACAGGGGAAGGGACCGGATTTTTGGAGGCTTTTTATATGATTCAGTTTTGCTTGTTTGTTTTTTTCAAAAAAAAAACAAGCAAAAAAACAAGCTTGTTTTTTTTTGTTTTTTTTACCCTTCTTTGATTTATTTTTATCATACTGTTTCTGTACTTTACTGTCCATAGTTGGTTTTTGATGCCACAGTCGAGGCATCATGATCCTGAGTGTCAAAAAAAAAAAAAAAAAAAAAAATTCTTGTTGACAGTACGTCTGACAATTGCCAAAAAAATCCAGATATTATCAGACGGGTGAACCGCAAAGATAGATAATTTTGAATGAAGCCTAGTGTCGTTTGAATTTTTATTTTATACGTTTTGGGGTACTAGTGTCCTCAGCTGTATCATACAAGTACCCATGTTAAGAAAACAATTCTCACTTCATAATTTGCGGAATAATCATAGTTAACTCATTTTGCATGCAGTCTCGCTATACTTCACCCTCACCCCCCCCCCCGATGTGCAAATATATATTCCAAATTATATATTTCCTATCTATTCTCCCAATGCGTTTACTTCTCCCAAGGAGAAGGAGACGCATCCCATTTCCTATCTCCATTTCCTATCTATTCTCCCAATGCATTGGAAATATATAATTTGGGCTGTATATTTGCACATTAGGGGGGGGGGATGGAGGTAATGTATAGCGAGGCTGCATCAGAAATGTGTTTTGGATTGATTATTCTGCATAGTACGAAGTAAGAATTGTTTCTTCAACATGGAATACTTGCTGTGCTCGATATATCATACAAGTACCCATTTTGGCGAGTGTTTTGTATATCATGACATGTCACAAAAGGAAAATAATAGCGAAGCTTCCTAGAACAAAAAAAAAAAGAAAATAATATCCTAAATCAAATACATTTCATGATGATTGCTTCAATTTTACTATTTTAGAAAAGCTCTAATTTTTGTCACATTTTTTTCTTCAAATCCTCAAACCTTCCCGCAAGGCTTATCAGCCTTTAATCCTATAGCCTCGATTGAAAGTCATTGAGCCGATATTGGGACATTCATGTCTCTGATTTTAATGACATTAAATAAAAAAAAACAAGTTTTTTTAACTGAAAGTAAGGAGCGACATTAAAACTTAAAACGAACAGAAATTATTCCGTATATGAAGGGGACTGTCCCCTCCTCAACGCTTCGCTCTTTACTCTAAAGTGTTTTATTGTTTTAAAAAGTAAATTTGTGTGACAGAGTCAAACTTTAGCGTAAAGAGCGAGGCGTTCCGGAAGAGGCAGTCCCTTTCATGTACGAAATAATTTCTGTTCGTAAGTTTTAATGTTGCTCCTTACTTTCAGTTAAAAAAACTTTGTTTTTTTATTTAATTTCTGAACGTTTTTGAATTAATGCAGCTTTGATTTTGACTCACCGTGCGTGAATAACTGGAATGCAATTTGCATATTAATTTTACTTGTTTTGGCTAAATGGCTTTCTCAAAATTTTGTTCTGACGTCACTTACGAATTAACTTACGTAACGAACTTCTATATTTTTGTATTTTATTACGTATATTAGGGAGTTTACCCCAAGTCAATCCTCGCTCTTTACGCTAAAGTTAGAATTTTTTTCGAATCACAAACCCCTGAATCACAAAGGGCGGTTAATTAGAATAGATAGCTCTTTTGAAAGTACTAAAAAAACCTTAGCGTAAAGAGCGAGGTATTGACTAGGGGGCGAAACCCCTCATATACGTAATAATTTCTGTTTGTTTTAAGTTTTAATGTTGCTCCTTACTTTCAGTTGAAAAACTTATTTTTTTTTATTTAATTTCTGATCGTTTTTTAAATAATGCTGGGAAATCCTGCGCCCCCTTCATAGAAATGTCCCTTCCCCTAAGGAAACATCCTCCATGGAAACATCCTAAAATAACGAATACTATATGTAAACAATGGGCAAAGTTCATAACTTGCAGCATTTTCCCTCAAGGAACTCTGGGGGATTAAGTCATCCTCAAAGACATATTTATTAGATTTTCGACTGTGCTGAACAAAATGGGTATCTCAAAATTTTGATTGGGTGACTTAGGGAAGAAATGAGCGTGAGAGGGGGCCAAGTTGACCTCCAATTTTTTTGGTCACTTAAAAAAAAAACTTTAGTGTAAAGAGCGAGGCGTTGAGGAGGGGACATTCCCTTTCATATACGGAATAATTTCTGTTCGTTTTAAGTTTTAATGTCGCTCCTTACTTTCAGTTAAAAAAAACTTGTTTTTTTTATTTAAGTTTTGAACGTTTTCGAATTAGTGCAGCTTTGATTTCGGCTCACCGTACATGAATAATTAGAATGAAATTTGCATATTAATTTTACTTCTTTTGGCTAAATGGCTTCTTCGAAATTTTGTTCTGACGTAACTTACGAACTAGCTAACGTAACGAACTTCTATATTGGTTTATTTTTATTACGTATATTAGGGAGTTTACCCCTAGTCAATCCTCGCTCTTTACGCTAAAGTTCGATTTTTTTTTTCGAATAACAAACCTCTGAATCACAAAGGCCGGTTAATTAGAATAGATAGCTCTTTTGAAAGTACTAAAAACAACTTTAGCGTAAAGGGCGAGGTATTGACTAGGGGGCGAAACCCCTCAAATGCGTAATAATTTCTGTTCGTTTTAAGTTTTAATGTTGCTCCTTACTTTCAGTTGAAAAAACTTATATTTTTTATTTAATTTCTGATCGTTTTTTAAATAATGATGGGATATCTTACGACCCCTTCATAGAAATTTCCCTCCCCTTTAGGAAACATCCTCCATGGAAAGATCCTAAAATAACGAATACTATATGTAAACAATGGGCAAAGTTCATAACTTGCAGCCTTTTCCCTCAGGAACTCTGGGGGATTAAGTCATCCTCAAAGACATATTTATTAGATTTTTGACTATGCTGAACAAAATGGATATCTCAAAATTTTGATTGGGTGACTTAGGGAAAAAATGAGCGTGGGAGGAGGTCAAGTTGCCCTCCAATTTTTTTGGTCACTTAAAAAGGGCAATAGCACTTTTAATTTCCGTTCAAATGAGCCCTCTTACGATATTCTAGGACTACTGGATCGATACGATCACCCCTGGGAAAATAAAAAATACAAACAAACAAATAAACACGCCTCCGTAATCTTTCTTCTGGCAAAAAATACAAAATTCCACATTTTTGCAGATAGGAGCTTGAAACTTCTATATTAAGATTCTTTGATACGCAGAAACTGATGGCGTGATTTTCATTAAAGTTCTATGACTTTTAGGGGTTGTTTTCCCCTTTTTCCGAAAATAAGGCAATTTTTCTCAGGCGCGTAACTTTTGATTGGTAAAACTAAACTTAATGAAACTTATATATTTGAAATCATCATGAAAATCTGATTCTATTGATGTGTCTATTTGTATCAAAATTTCGGTTTTTAGAGTTTTGGTTGCTATTGAGCCGGGTCGCTCCTTACTTAGTTCGTTACCACGAACTGCTTGATGTAGCATGTCCAACTTTTTCCTAATAAAATGCTATTATACAGTAAATTTTTTTTTTAAATTGTTTATTTCTTTAATATTGTCCTTTTACCCTTGGTCAGCTTAGTTACTCTACATGGAATGTTTCGACTATTCCAGCCCAAAAGACCAAAGGGACGCATAAAACTGGGTCTCAAATTTTGTCTGTATTCGGCTCGAAAATGACATCATAAGTCTCATGGCCGAGTGGACCGCTACAAAAAAAAAAAATAATGAAACTAATTTTCTCAGATATGTTTGTGACGCGTTGACAAAAATATTTACTGTATTTTTCTCAGAATTAGTTTTTGAGATTATGATTATATTGGTTGCTGCAATCAAACAGTCGTGGTAACGAACTGTATAGTAAGAGCGACTCGTCTCAATAGTAACCGAAAGTCTAAAAAACAGAATTTTTATACTAAATAGATATATCAAAAGAATCGGATTTTTACGCTGATTTTAAACATATATCTAGTAAAGAACCATCCTCGGTCCAATGTAATCTCTATAAGGAAACTCATTCTTTATTATTGATCACTTAAAAAATATCCTTGCTGCTAAAAAACAACTCGCTATTTTAAATTTCTTAAGTCTTGAATATCGATGTGACTAGTCTGCTTGAGATTTTTGAGAAGAAAACATTTATAACAATAAAATTTACAAGATTAAGAGTTTGAATAAAAACTTTCTCAGGGTGACGGGGATTCGAACCCTCGACTTTTAGAGTAGGTAGCAATACCTACTAATTTACCCGCAGGTAGCAATTACGTACGTTGGTAGGCTTGCACATAGGTGCCCGTGTCCCAGCCGCCTCGACCGTCCTGACATGTTGAAATATAATATTTAACGATAACTTAATTAGTTTTTGTTTTATCGGACGTTGTTGCAGCTAAGATGCAAATAAAAGGTACAACGGGTAACAACAATGTATGCTCTTTGCAAGGCAGAAGGCCAAGGCCGTATCCAGGGGGGGGAGGTACCCGGTTTGAACTTCCCCCCCCTAAATTTTTGACCGAGTCGAAAATTAGTAAAACCTTGGTAAAAATCAGTAAAATTACTCGAAAACTGAACGGTTTTCGAAATACAAGTTTTAAACTTTGAAAATAAGCATGAATGAAAGAGTTAATCGCAATAGTGGTAAGAACATTTCAGAGGACTTTTAATTGTCTGAAGTTGAAGCTGAAGTTGTGCCTATAGACTCCGAGAGTGTGGCCTCAGCGGCCAACAAGGAATAGAAAGCAAAGGGACCAAAACCGAAAGGGGAGAATATGGCCAAGGTGCCTAAAAACAACCTAAAATACACGAAAATGGGCATAAAAATCCACTGCCTACCTAAAAGAACTTGGGGATCTAGCCGCCAGGCCATTCTCAAATACATATACGGCCTATGTGATATTGGATTTAATTTAAATGTTGAAAAGTGCGAGTATCTTTGTTTCAACGGTAATGCTACGAATTCTCCTTTGAAACGTAATTATTCTTCTATATGTTCAGTTGATAGCCTACGTTGGTTTGTTATAATTCTGTGTAATAATATTTCTTGTTTTCATCAGTCAGCTTTTAGGGACACAAAGACCAAGATCAAATGTGGGTATTCCAAGATTGTTGCAAATTGGTCGAAGTACAAGCACAAAGCTTTAGTGTCGCTATACTCTGTTTTCTGTGACCATGCTATTTTGTACCTTTCAGGTATTTACATTTTGCTTAGGAAGAATGACCTATCTAAATTAAGGATAAATTTGTCTATTTATTTAATTTAAGTGCCGTGTGTGTTTATTTTTTCTTTCCTTTTTCTCTTTACTCTACTATTTTTCACATTGTTTGTGAAGTGGGTTATAAATAAATTATTATTATTATTATATTGTTCAGGTTGACAATCAAGCGAAGACTGAATGTAAGTGTTTGCCATGCAAATGGAACTCCTCAAAATCGCAAGGTTACTGGCGCTCTTTCGGGCTTGTACAAATGCCAGAGATGCCATACAGCCAGATATGACTTTTTTTTTGTTTTTTTTTTATCTTTAAATCGAGCGTTTTAATACGGCTGTTGTGAACGTTATGCTTTTCCATTTAAGCTTAATTTCTTGTCAAATTCTGTTTAGAATCTATAAAACAATCAGATTAAAAAATTGCAGAATTGAAAGATTTGGCCCTAAAATATATTGTTTTCGTATTTCTTTCAGCCCTCTGCCTTCCTTGAAAATTTTCCGATATCCCCCCTTCTACACTGGGTTAATGCCAGATATGTGTGTATCTATGACATTGTTAATCAAAATCTAAATGCAATCTCATATTGCTATCAAAGATGGAACTTCTAGAATCAAATTGTCAATTAAACAAAACAAGGATGTTGTGTAGTTTTATTTTAAAAGAAATTATAGTTGGCTATTTACTTTGATGTAACGAATGGTCTATGGATTTGACGTCTGCTTGCTGTCAAATAATAAAAAAAGTTTCACGCCGCCTCTGAAAACGATTGAAACCTTTTAATGTAATATAATACATCGAAGTAATTACATTGCATTCGATTAGGTTCAAACATGAATAAAAGATATTCTCTCGCGTCCCTCCCTTTTCTTTCTGCGTCTGTTTCTTTCATTCTCTTCCTCGGTAGTCTTCATGGTCTTTTCACCTGTTCTTTTCGTTATTTATATTGTCTGTATAGTTCATAGTGAATAATCACGAATAAGTTTCTTTGAGTTCTTTATTTTTTTATTCATCGATAGCTGAGTGTGGGGACTATGATCCTGACGTTCACAATGCCGCTTTTGTTTCGGAATTTCGATTTGTCCCCAATCAAACTGAAGAAATGGAAGAAATGATCCTTGAAGAGTTCAAGAAATGCAAGTAAGTGCTAAATCCTTACCCTTTTTAACAACGGTTGAGAAATGTAGGGTATACCCAAGAGCTTGAATCCCTCCTCTAATCAATACAAAACTCAAATTACCAAAACTGATATTGGATATAGATTATAATGTCTTATACAATATATATTGCCCTTTACCACCACCAACCCTCCCCTCTTAGAAATAAACCTATGTGATGTAATTTATAAAAATAAAGGAGGAGAAGGGATATTGTACGAAAAAAGAACGCCCGAGTCTTTTGGTCAAAAGACTCGGGATTCTTATCTTATTGTTTTATTTAATACAATTTCTTTGTGAGTGTCATAGGACGCTGACTTGAAAATTCTCCATGTTTAAATCGGCTCGTATACTGCTCATGGTTGCTTGAAATCCAGTTTGTTAGTATCCTTGTACTGTGCATCTAGGATCCTGGAGATTTAGAATGTCTGATAGACCACTAGCCCTTTCCCTGTTACCATTTCTCCCGCAACCATTCTAAATATTGGTGGATTTAGAATGGTTGCGCAAGAATTTTAACATAAAAATAAGCAGCTCATTTGTTTCTAATTTTTTTTTCTGTGTCCCTGAAATTCCCTTGAAGAGATGGATAAGCGTTTGTATCGTCTGTGTCAGGACCATATGTGGGATTTCCGTCTGGAGTAGGAAGTTACTAAAAAAAATAGTTTGGGGTTTTATTCCCTGCATTTTTTAGTAAAAAAAAAGAGTTGAAGATATTTTCTAGCTTTTATGAGAAATCGTCTTTTTATTTGCATATTAACGACCAATTTTTGAGTCGGAGAAATTAGTCGTGGGGGGGGGGGGTAAACCCTGCTCCCCGTCTTATGCCACCGGTTGGTGTCCTGCCGGCATGGGCGGTTGTAACATCATCAGTATTGTAGGGTGTTCACTCCGTGTTATTAATACTGTATGTGCAAAGAAAAGGGCGGAACCGAATCTGATTGTTTTTTAACTATTATGTAACTTAACCTTTCAGTTCACTCAAAGTTATCAAAGACAGAAAATAATTGCCTTCCTTGTTATTGATTAGCTAAGGAAAACAAAAAAAATTGGCAGTGCTTTCGAAATCCTTCTTTTCTATAGCTTCGATAGTTACCGATTTGTTTAATGCCAAAATAATGTGCGCGATGTTAAGATGAATGACTTTACACATGGATTTCGCATAATTGTTTTGTACAGACAGCACAAATCGGTGGTTAATAACACGATTATTTATAAGCTATAATTTTATAACTTGTAGTTCGCTGATATCTTTTTAGGAGTTTAAACTGCAAGATTGATTATTTGAGTGACAAAATTCCTTAATTGGTATTAATATTCTTCAAATATAATTTGAAATTCTCAAGTATGTGCAAATCCTTTATGGGATTTTTGGCAATACTTTTTAGGAGAGGGGGGGGGGACCAATATCATCATTTCCCCTTAGAGTCAACTTAGTAAAGAATGAAGTATTGCTCATAGTAACAAAAAGTTTAAGACGGATTAAAAAAAGAAATGTTGATGAAATGTTGCAATTTGAACTGATTCGGGGATGGTACCATAACTATTATTTGGATTAGTCTTAATAAGAAAAGCTTCCTGCAAAAACAAATTTTTGGGAATTCCGAAAAATATCCTGTAACCTTGCATAATAGCGTCGGTTCAAAACGAAAAACTGCAACGTTGAAATCATCGTAGCCAAAATCTCATTTAGGAAAATTACATTGCCCCATCTTCACCAACCAGGAAAATTACTTATTTCCATGGGAAGCAGTGAAGTCTCCTTTTTTTACTATTCTCCTGATTTTTTGTTGCCACTAGTAGGGCGGTGAAACATCCATGGGAGATTTTTAAAGGCTCGTTTGAAAGGAAATATATATATCTACGTTCTTTTTATAAGTAATAAAGCATTATACTAAAAATAAAATACCATTTTTGATAAAAACAGCATCGTCATATACAAGATAATGCCGTAATGGGTATGCCGTGAATGGGGATGTCATATTTGATTTGTCATAAAATGCGTACGTGTGCATTTCTTAATTTTTAGAAAAGAACTATCCTGCCAGTGTTGTCAAAGTGAAATAGTACTCTGAATAAAACATTTGGCTAAATAAATTTAAAGAGGGCAAAGTGCTAGGAATTATAGTCCTGGCCGCTTAGGAAATTTTAACAAATGGGCAGATAATGCTGCCCCTGGTACATTGGAATCTGGAGGAACACACTACTTAAAATAAAAACAAGGGCTTTTGTCTATGGTCAGGTCTGCTGGATTCCCTCTTGAAACAATCAACAAATGGGCATTTTGTCACTTGCAGAAGGGTCAAAATTACAGCTCATAGTTTCATTCCAATTCCGAGATAAACATTTTTGGAATTGATTTTACTTATGCGATTTTAACTATTACATTTTATTATGTTGCATATTATATCATTTGAAGATGAGAACCACACTTAATCTCTTTCCCATTTTAATTTCAAGATCCTTAGGTCCTTGGAAACCGTTTATTTATTATTGGTTGTTGCATATGCACAGGTTCAAATGTTCCCCATTTCATTCCTAGTTTTCATTTCATTCCTAGTCAAAATGGTGAGACAAGTGTTTTATTAGAGCATCTTGATTGTCAGTAAACACTGTAAACCAATAAACCAGTTTTAATTGTTAGTTGTTATTGATACTAAAGTGGCCAATAGATTCAACTCTAGGCTCTCTGTAACTTAGTTGAAAATTCTAATTCATTTGCGGTTTTGTTTATTCATCGAAATTGCAAGAAAATTGCCCACTAATAGAGGGTCAGAGATGAAATGGTAACCCCCTCCCACAAGATACTAAAGAAAAATTATTTCATGGTATGTATTGTTTTTCATCTGTTCTGATATTATTCTTTTATTTAGGGGCTCAACTCCAGCGCAAGCTGAAATGAATTATCTCAATAAAGCGAAATGGTTAGAAATGTATGGAGTGGATAACCACCGTGTTTGGGGAAAAGACGGGTGCGAGTACTCCCTTGGCCTGACGCCTACTGGTATCCTTGTTTTCGAGAAAACACAGAAAATTGGATTGTTCTTTTGGCCTAAAATTACGAAGCTGGACTTTAAGAAGAAAAAGCTGTCAGTTGTTGTCGTAGAGGATGATGAAGAGGGGCGGGAACAGGAGCATACTTTCGTTTTTAGGTATTTTTCTAGTTGTTTATTTAGTTTACAGTATGTATAATTTACTTGTCGTTTCATTTAGATAGTGTTTTTTTTTATCTGCTTTTATGATGTCTTTAGGTGATAGCCGAGTTTCTGATGTAATTGCAAATTCAGTCCAGTCTCTGGAACAAAAAGAAGGCAAAAGCTGTCTAGTATTAACCCAGCAAAATCGCTAAGTAAGTCTTAAAAAAATATATACAGCTCAATCACTTAAAAATGAATCAGGTCTATTTTTTTGTCATTTGGGTTTCCCATTTAATTTTTTTGGATAACGAATTTTACCAAATCATGGTTGCAGCAATACCTGCAACCTAGTAATGATTGAACCACGCTCAATAGTAACCAAAGTTTATAAGTACGTTAAAAAAATGTCTATTGACAAAAAAAATCATTTATAACTAATTCAAAAATAGTAACTGGTTTCTTCGATTTATTTAATTGTAAAATGTTATTTTTGTAACAAATTTACTATAATTTTGAAAAAGAGCCTGAAAGCCCCGAAAATGACGTCAGATTGAAACGAAAAGTACATCGTAAAAATTACCATTGTCAAAAAATCCTATTCGGGACACTTAGAGCCCCCCTCCCCTCTTAAACAACAATGAAAATCGTTTTTATGGATAACATTGACATGTCCGCTTTTTTTTCTAACCGGGCACTGAAACATCATAGAGAGCTGTTTAAGGCCTCATTTAAAAGCCAATTTTTATATCTAATCACTTAATAAATTTGATTTGGTAACGACATCGCACCCAAAAATTGCCATTTCCGGGATGAAACGGCTTGACAGAGAACTGGAACATCATAGACAGTTGTTTAAGGACTTATTCAATCGCTTTTTGTAAATCCGACTTGATAATGCCAGCATAAAGTGCCATATGGCAACAAAAAATTTTACTTTGGATGTCATTCCTGGAATGGAAAGGGTGGGAAGAATGAAAAGGATACTATCATAATGTTCATGGCTGGGAACCTATGGTTTACGATTTACTTCTCCCCCCCTCTATTCCTCTTTTTATTCCCCCTCCCAGTCCCCTTAACATTATTCATAAATCGTCTACTGAGTCACAAAACTAGAAAGCTAGTGCAACATAATAGAAAGCTCTTTAAGACTTCATTTAAAAGCTAGTTTAATATCTAATCGCTTTTTATTAAGTTAACTTGGTAGCGCCATCATAAAGTGCTATATCACACCCAAAAATTGCACTACGTGGTTGTTTTCCATTTTTTTTTCTAGTGGAAATACCAAAAAAGGGCCTTTTAGAATGAAAAAACTCCAAAAAAGAACATTTTCAAAATATGGGCTAGGACAAAACTAGGGAGCACGGTCACTGTGCTCCCTATAATTTATATATATATATATATATATATATATATATATATATATATATATATATATATATATATATATATATATATAATATAAGCTAAGTTAAACCTATATTTAATGCCCTATTTTAGTAAAAACTCATGTTAACTTCATCAGTTTCTTTGCCTAAGTTGGAAAACATATTTTTATACCTTCTATAGTCAATATTTTCAAAACTAAAAAGCTTACTGAAATTATTTTAAGACACAAATTTTTCCTGCTTAAAATAAAGAGCGGATTTAAAACTTAAAGCAGAAGAAAAATACTGATTCAGGGCTTATGCATTGTGTTTTTGAATAGCTGTTTCAAACAAACTGTCTTATTATTTCCCTATATTATATATATGTAATATTATATATTATATATATATATATATATATATATATATATATATATATATATATATATATATATATATATATATATATATATATATATATATATATATATATATATATATATATATTCTTATTTCCTTATTACCAAGCTCAGATGAAACCCACTGCGCCACTACAAGACAAAAAATTGATTTCCTATTGTGTTAAAGTTATAGAATATGTATAGATTTAAAGACGACACTTTTGTCTGTTTTAACTGTGCTGAACTTAGGATCAGGGTTGAGCTCTTTTATTTTTTTCATAAAATTTTCTCTGGCAAGTGTTCAAATGAAAATGGCTCGATTGTATGGTAGGAAATCATAAATTAGTTTTTTGTTTATCCTTGATAGTCTAATGATGTTAAATCCCAGCATGTAATCAGAAAGTTTTCGCTTTCCAGACTCGAAAATGAAAAGGCCTGCAAACACTTATGGAAGTGCGCTGTTGAACACCATGCTTTTTTCCGTTTACGAGGTTCAGCTAAAGCCCCTGCAGTAAAACAGAGTTTTTTCCGAATGGGGTCCAGATTCCGATACAGGTAAAAGACAAAGATATTCGAGGAACTTATGTTAGAGTAAATAATCGCATCTTGGATACGCCCTTATTCTGGGCACAAGTTAGACTAGGTTGTAATATGGCTACATTCGCTTTTATTGTGGCATTGGTAAGTGGCAGCGCTGAAGTTTGAACTGCCATAGAAAGGATTTTTTGACAAAGCATGCAAAATTTGAAAAGGGTTATGGATATATAAGTGACTTACTTGACTTAAGTCCCATTTGTCCTTGGAGGTCATTTTGGGCCTCTTCGTTCACCATTCTATTGATGTAACTCCTTTACGCACTTCTACCTTCTGCGAGGCGGAGAAGCTATGGTAGGCTAAGTGACGAAAATTTGTCTTTCCATCTCTTTGGGGGGTGCCATCTAGGTCGGGAACCATGTACCCGGCCATCAAAGGCTATCTTCAGGAGATGAGTGCTATCCATACGTTGTATATGCCATAGCCATCTGAGATATATAAGTATACTTACCAAACATGAATTAGATATAAATAGCAGTTTCAAGTTCTCTATTATGATTTTCTTCTTCTTGAAAAGTTCCACCGTGAATTCTATTAAACGTTGTATATTCACGTTGGCATGAAGAAACCCTTATATTTAGAGGAAAAAAAATGCGAAGAAAAGCCCATTAAAAACCAGTTACCATCTTGTGAGCATCCACTAATCAAGTAACTGATCTAATATCCGTGCAGCAAGATTAGAATCTAAAATACTGAGTGGAATGAAATTCATTTCCTGTCCCCTTTCTATGACTTTATAAATGAATTTAATCAAATACTGAAGCAGTATTATATATATTTGTGTGTTACTATATAATAATATTTGTCATGCATACAGCATGACAAATATTTAAGTGACACGTTAATTATTTTTTTTCCTTGAATTTCCAAAAAAATTCTTACATTTTCTACGCTGTTTGCCGATGTTTGGCATTTTTCTATGACAAATTTAACTGAAAAAGTATGTTTTAATAATAGTTTAAAGCTGCGGAAACGACAGTAGTCACACATGAAAAAAGTTCTAACAGAAATTAGGTTTTCTATACGTATTCACTATTCTTTGCTCTGCGAAGATGGTCAAATTGTTGTTGAATCATCCTCAAAATTTAAGTGTAAACAAGGAAAATGAACCACAGCATATTGTAAATAAAGAAGAAAAGATTACAGTATACGGGTCTCTTTGTATATCTACGTTTAAAGAGAAAATTTTAAAGGTTTATAATTCAGGATATACACATCCCCTTCTTCAGTGATGCAAAGAGAAAAACCATTCCCCCGGATATATTGATTTAATTTTGTGCAATTCAATTTTGCCACAGCATGGTCGCTATTCAATCAAAAAATCTTCAAACCTTTAGGTAAATAGTTAAGAAGTAATGACATTTGTCTCCTCATGAATGTAATGTTGAATTATGACGTCATTTTAGGACACATAATCAGTAATAATTTGTCTCCTCATGAATGTAATGTTGAATTATGACGTCATTTTAGGGCAAATAAGCAGTAATGACATTTGTCCCCTCATGAATGTAATGTTGAATTATGACGTCACTTTAGGGCAAATTAATTCTTGCTTCAGCAATTGAGGCTCCGTCGCAAATAATTCCATTTTTATAGATAGTAAATGCTTTTAACATATATACACACAACGGGGTAACGTGGGGGGAGGGGGCAATCTTTCTCTAAGATTTATCTGAGGTGCCTTCTCTCGGGAAAACTAAGTAAAGATAGTTTAATCTCCGAATGGACGCGGATTTATAATCTCGTACTTATATGAGGCTACATACCTCCTACATTAAATCTAAAATGTTTTAGCCAACAGTTAGTGCAGTATGGATGCTTTGTGGCATTTTGTTCAGTATTTGTGTATGCTTTCATTGGAATTTATTTAATTTGCTGTTCAGTACCTGGTCGACCTTCGTTAACTTGAAATTCACGGAACCACTATTTTTCTTCGAGTTACGTATAGTTTGACTTTTGCATAGTTCGAGTTATAGAGGTCATTCTACGCAAAATTCGACTTATAAAAGTAACGAGTTATAGATGTAAGAAAATTTGAGTTACAAGGGTACAGAATCGCTGAATTTATTTCCTACATCCATTTAAAGTAAATAATAACTTTATTTGTGTATTTTACACTTGATTTTATAAAGACTTTTCTTTCAAATGTCAATAATAAAACTTGTTTGCTAAGCATTTACAGAATTTGACTAAAAAATATGTTAAACAAAATTAATAAATGTCTTAAGTTTACACGTTGCAACCTGCATACTGGGGTTTTGACTAACAGAGTTCCGTTGGAAAAACTGCGAGATATAGAGGTAAACTTTGACTTGTGGAGGTAAACGGAAAATTAAATCACGATTTATCTTCTGAAGTTCGAGTTATAGAGGTAATTTTTGGGTCACTTCGAGTTAAAAAGGTAAAATATAACCGTAATGTTATTACGAGTAATGCATGTTTTTTTTTCGACTTAGACAGGTTTTTCCAAGGGGACTGAAAATAATTCGAGATTTTGAGTTGCCCTTCCGTGAATGCCCTTCCGTGAATTTTTAAAACTCTACACAAAAATACAGTATCCTCTTTTTTCTATATTTCTGCAGCTTTTGCTGGTCATTATAATTCCAAGTTTTTTTTTTTTTTTTTTTTTTTTTTTTTTTTTTTTTTATATATATATATATATATATATATATATATATATATATATATATATATATACTCCGGTCATTTTGTTCTATTCCGTATTTCTTTATCTACCAATGAGGGTTTCAGCTGTGATTTGGAGTCCCATTTTAGTCTTGGAAATGTGTTTTAGAGTATTGCTATTTAATGTTTTAACCACATAACACTTTTTGCGACTTCTTGTTATAACTATTTCAGTGGGAGGACGGAGTTCCAGACTACTTTGACATCTAGGTCTCGGAGGACTGTTCAGTTTGAGCGCCGCCCGTCACAGCGTTTTGCTCGAAGACAGTCGCACGTTTTACGCGAGAGGAGAATACCAACAACGGTTGTGGAAGCCGAAGGACCCTCCACCAGTACATCACCGACTGTCCCCGCTGAAGTATCTGTACCTGTTGAAGCCAAGAAGGATCTGCCCCCTGTGCACGATAGCAGGCCCACGTGAGCAGCTTTGACTTTTATTCACCTTTTTGGTTCTAGAATTTAACTGAGCTTTCGTTGAGATTGGAGTCACTTCAAAATTTTTGTTTTATATTTTCCCTGACTCTTCCCGTTCCTATAATGCTAACCATTGCAAGGCATTTATTTTGTAGAAATATGACGAAACTGAAAATATTCTTTGATTCTTTGTTTTATGCTATAAATACAATAAGAGTATGTAGAAAAGGGGAGGGGTGGGGGAGTCTAAAAAATAAGGAAAAACGAAAAGTAAGAAATTACACTGGCTCTAGTAATTTTGAAGGTGTCATGTCTAAGTTTTGTCAAACTGAATAATTCCATTATTGAATTCCATTCCATTCCATATTGAATTATTAAAAGGTTCAATAAGCATCTTTTTACTGCCTGACCAAGACTTTTTATTATGGGATATGCCCATATTTGGAATTGGTTCTCATATAATATTTGTGATCCTATATGTGATAATATATGTGATATGACAACTTTAAAAGTGTAATGATTTTCATCATTTGGGGGGGGGGGGCAAATGTCAAGTTACTATTCAGATACTAGAATCAACATCAAACAAACAACCTCTGCTAGTGAAGTTGTTTGTAGGGGATGTTACAAGGACTGAGACAGAGAAAGGGTCTTCCAAATATGAGTATCTTCTTCATGTTTTGCTTTTTCCTTATTAACATAGTAATTTATATTTCATTTTTAATTATTGTTTTCTTCATTTAGAAGTGCCATGTCGAATTTGGGACGGTCAACCAGTGCTGCGTCAGAAACAAAAGCATCTTCGATCAATACAGGTAGGTAACATTGTCCAATCTTGACTTCGCTACCCTGTTTGGTTTTGGATTGATCGTACCATTATCGTGTTGCGAACTCGGAAACAATATAGTCATAACTTCTATATGACTTCTAACAATATAGTCAAACAATATAGTCATATCTTCTTTATTTTTGAGAGGGAGGGAGAGGAGGGAAACGAAAGGGAGATGAATAGATAAATAAATTGAATTCTTTATTTTAAAGAAGACACTACAAAAAAAGGTCCTGTAGGCTTAATGGCCTGTGTGGTCTCAGTAATACACTAGAATAAACAATCTATAATTTAATTTAGATGTAGACTCCCTCATGGAAATGAAAAAAAATATAGACTAAACTCCAACCCAATCCAATAACATTTAAAATAAATCATGTTCAAATCTAGACAATATTCTTTCTAGCAGCCCACGAACAATCATTTTATAGAACTTCAAAATCAAATTTTTTGAAAGAGGCTTCCAAATATTGAGAAGTGCAAGGGGTGACTGAAAAAAATCGATCTTGCGAGCATATTATTTTCTTATTTATTTTTTTCTCGACAGTTTTGAAATTACATTTGAATGCATATGCAGTTTATGTCATCATTCAAATGTGCAACTGAAGCCTTTAAGAGCACCAACTTGTAGAATATCATAGATACAAATTGTCGGTTAAAAGTGAATGGTGTGGACAGGATCTGGTAGAATCTAATGAATTGCCTAGTCTATTACAAGAACCCACCCTCAAAATGTTTTGGCATCAGAGAGGCGAAATCGAGTCCCATAAATCGCTGCGTGTTTGGCCCTCCGGGCATATTTAGCGTCTATGCGACTTGTTGTGAAACATTGACCTTTGTTCTATATTTATGGAACTTTTATGTAACGCCAAATACAAAACATATAAATTATCTCTGATAGTGCAAAATGGTTTATTCTGAACTTTGAAATAATATATTTAACGCAATAGCCGCCTTCTGTTTTTTTACTCATGTTTTTTTTTGTATGTGTGTATGTGTATTTTCCTAATTTGTTACTATTACGATGGAGGAATATAGTAACAACAATAAAAAAAAATAAAAAAAATATCTATTCTGGTTTATCTGGGGAACTGTACATTAGTTTTCGAGTTGCAGTTAATCAGAAGTTAATCAAAACTTAAAAATGTGTATTTTTAAAAACGGGTTTTTAATCATTCTGGAAATTTCTTTTTTACAAATTAAGGGAAGCAAATCTTTGCTCATTAGAATTTAGGTACATATATAGGCCAGCACTGTATATGTTAGCTTATGTAGGCTCGAGCCTTGGGAGAAAGTTTTTTCAGGGTGATGTGTCAAAGACATCACTTTTTTTTCACAAAAGAATTTTATCATAACGGGGAACTCTATTTGAATCTCTAGCTTTGAATTTTAGCATAGTTGGAACACTACCTTTAGCCTTATCCGGTCTGTTTGTTTATTAGTTCAGAAAGTTCTTCATTCAAGAATAAGCAAAATTTTTTTTTCTCTTATAATTTGTCACTTTGAAAGTGGAAATACAACATATTGTAGTACAACATATGTAGTGGCCACCAAATACAGCATAGTGGCCACCAACATATGTAGTGGCCACCTCATGAAGAAAAAAAATCTTCTTTGAGAAGGTTTTAAATTTTATTTGAAAATTGGCAACCTGGGATTTTCTGGTCTGGAAAAAGATCTAGATAGGTTACGAGTCTGAGAGAATTTGTTTAGAGTTTTAATTTTGAAAAAAATCATGTGAGTGATGTCATATTTATAGACGTTTCAAGAGCATAAATTACGCCATTCCCTCCCCCCTCCCTCGGAGTGCTGGTATCATTTTTAGTATATATGACGTACGCAAAGTTACACAAGATGACAAATGACTTTGAACAGCTAAAGAAAATGGTATGGAAGAAGAATTCACACATGACTTTCTTAACCATCCAGGAATGGAAAAAAGTTAAGTCTGTGTCTGTGAAGGGCGAAAAGGAAAGAAGAATTGAACTCATGCTAAAAAAAAATATTTGATTTACATCACATTTATATACATTTAAAGAGCGAAAACCATATAAATTTTTCATCAGGGGTGTTCGTATCGTTTTTAGTATCTATGACACGTTACAAATGACGTTACAGACAATGTGATGATTATGTTAATGCGTAATTGGAGAATATAATATATAGAAACCTGCCGCTTGCCGAAGGTCGGGCGAAGCCCAGGCTCATGAATTTAGTTTTGAAAATCTATTCAGACATTCATGTAGTCTCTGAACCAGATTACACAGAAGACATTTTGTTCTTTAATGGGCATTCTATTGAAATTGTTGACCAGATTTTAAAAAAAGGCGAAAAGAAGATAAGAATGACCTTAATTCTGACTCTTCGATCATCCTCATGAAGGAATAGGAAAACTGCACAATCTAACCATATATCCCTAGACTTAGCGACAAACGTGTAAAAATTATACAAAAGCATAATTTTCCTGTTTCCTACAAAAATAGAATTAATTTTGGACGAAGTATCAATCCCAGAATAGACAGATCTTCAAAAAATCGAAAAGTAAAAATGATGATTTTGATTCTA
This sequence comes from Artemia sp. Qi Xiang Cuo, assembly GCF_049724085.1. Taxonomy (NCBI): domain Eukaryota; kingdom Metazoa; phylum Arthropoda; class Branchiopoda; order Anostraca; family Artemiidae; genus Artemia; species Artemia sp. Qi Xiang Cuo. The sequence continues at coordinate 85,319,101 of NC_142794.1, forward strand.
AATTAGTCCTCCACTTTTGTGAATACCAAGATCATTTAGTTATTTTAATGAGAAACCTTGGTGTCCACAATGGATGGTGCTACCAAACTCTTTTAGAGAAGTAATTGAAATCATAATAAACAAAAAAAACAAAAAACACAAACATAAAGATCTTGCTCTAAAAAGAGATACTGGGAGTATTTTTATGAATCTTATCTAAGATAGTATAGCAAAAAAACACTCAATATACATTCGTTCTCATTATGAAAAAAGATCAATTAGTCATCTTAATCGAAGTCGAATCAATTGACAGCCTGTACCTGCAGCCACGAAAAAAAATTCAAGCATTTATTCAAAATCAGTTTTCCCTTTCCATAAGGTTATTTTCAACGGTTAATTTTTATAGCTTTTATTTATTTTTTATTTTGTAGTGACGAATATTTTTTTTTGTCCGTTGTGTACTACCAATGTGTTCTATGAACCTACCTGAAGACCTGAGGCACTGGTGGGTACCATGGGTGCTACAAGGAGATTTCCTGTAGGGAGGGGGGTGGTGGTAAGGCATAACAGTAGGATTTTTTTGAAATAACATTTAAAAGGAAATACCCTTTGTTACATGGTTGTAACAGTTGTAACACGGTTGTAATAAGTTACAACCGTGTAACAAAGGGTATATCCATTTAAATGCAAATTCTTTCTTAAAGTTGTAATGTTTTTAGATCGTTTTTGTGGCCAGAAATTTCAATATGCTAGTCTAAACAAAAAAAAGAACTGTGTAGCCGATTTCGACGCTGGGCCCCGACATTTGGGTTGCGACAGGCTTGTATATATTGATTCTCGTTGTAAGCAGCCTGCTCCTCGTATGTCTTGTAACCGCATGTTTCTTTGCTCTTCATTTTTGTTTTTGACTCGTTTTAATTCTTGCTACCGCTTATCTTCGAACCAGATGTTTCTTTGTTCTTCGCTTTTGTTTTTGACTCGTTGGAATTGTCATTGACGCAACTATTCTAACTATATCCCGTTGCTACTTATTTTCTAAACCCATATTTCTTCTAACCAGATATTTATTTGTTCTTCACTTTCAATTTTGACTCGTTATAATTGTCGTTGTCGCAAGTCATCTATCCATATATTTCTTTGTTCTTCATGGTCTAGGTTATTCATTTGTCCTATAGGTATTATGAAACTACACTTGGTATATCTATGTATCTTGTGTAATTTTGCCTGCATCGTAGACACTAAAAACGATACAACCACTACTGAGGCAAAAAACATATTTATGTACGTTTCACTCACGGGACCTCCCCCCCCCCCCCAAATTAAGGATCTTAACGAATTTTCTCAAACTCGTCACCTGTATAGATCATTTTTAGGCCAGAAAATCCCTGGTTGCAGGCAAGTGTGTTGCATCATCTTGCAGATTGTGATTTACTTTAATATTTCAGTTACTACGGGCTAGAATTTGTCTTTATTATAATTACTCAAAATCCAGAATCCTCTGGTTTTTACTGAACTTGTGGTAGTTTTATGTAAAAGGAAATTACACACCGATTATGATCGGTGTGCATTCAAAATTATGCATTCAAAATTCCGGGAAAAAACCTTTCGCTCAGTATAAATTATTATTCAAAAGAAATAAAGTAATATATGGACATCGAGAAGTAAATTCCCTGTTGAACTTCAATTTAAACGCTTTCAGCTGTCAATGAACCAACAAACCACGAAACTCCACATATTGGAATTTCATGACCCCCTATTGTAAAGGCCTAGTATAGCTCTCGCTTGGTTATAAAGGACAGTAGTTACGGTAGTGAGGAACCCTTAAAGTGATATTTGAATATAGGATGATAAAATCGCCCGTTGTTTATTCGTAACTCATGGGATGTTTTACCGTCGCAATATCAACAGACATTTTTGTTTTGTTGTTTCGACGCATTTCTTTATTTTAGTCTGTGGCTTTTCACTACACTGTGTCCTTTGGTGTTTAGTAAGATTAAATTTCAGGATTCCTTTCCCTTCAATATTCCATTCATTCTCTTCTAATTTTTTATAAGATTCTCCTTCATTCCCTTTAAGTATCTCGCACATTTGGCATTCCTTTGGTGTCTTGTGAGACTACTTAGCTATGAAAACTTTTTTTCTTGCGTTTTTCATACTTGAATGGCTTTTCACTAGTGTGAATCCTCATGTGTTTGGTGAGGGCGCTATTCTGACTGAAACCCCGCTTACGTATGTCACACTTGAATGACTTTTCACCGGTGTGGATTCGTATGTGAGTAGTGAGGTGGTTATTCCATGTAAAACCTTGGTTACATATGTCGCACTTGAATGGCTTTTCACCGATGTGGATTTTCCTGTGTGCAGTGAGGGCGCTATGCTGAATAAAACCCTACTTACATATGTCACAATTGAATAGTTTTTCACCGGTGTGAAGTCACCTGTATACAGTGAGGTTGTCTTTCTTACTAAAACCTAGGTCACATACGCTACACCTGAATGGCTTTATCCCGTTGTGAACTCTCCTGTGTGCAGCGAGGCTGCCATTCTGACTAAAACCTCGGTCACAAATGTCATACTTGAATGGTTTTCCCCCTCCTTTTTGCAGTGAGGTTGTCTTTCTCAATAAAACCTCTGTCACGTATGTCACACTTGAATTGCTTTTTACAATTATGAGTTCTAAGATGTACAATCAGAACACTATTTTGATTGAAACCACCCTTACATATATCACGTTTTTCATCAGTATTACAATGACGCTAAGCACTAATGTCAAAGTTTTCATACATGTAACTGCCATAAAAGACGCCGTATTAAAAACCATTCACATCATTCTTATCTATTTCAGTAACGTCATTCATAGCATAAAACTAGCTATGTGTAGGAAGATCTATCAATCTATATTTTTCAAAAGCTAGCAATTATATAAGTGTCAAAAAATATGCCTAGAGAAAGACCTAAAAATTGGAAATTTATAGTTGTTATAAATGAAAATTCGTTGGAAACCAGAATAATTTTTCCTCCAAGCACCCTAACTATCAAACGGGATAAGACCAAAACAACGACCCGGGTAATGTAAAATTACAATGGGTGAAAATGAACAGCCTGGACAACAAATGAGACTAGACATTTCCCTGCAGCTAAAGCAGAGGGCATTGAAAAAAAATTTAGAGTTCCAAAAACAAATCCAAAACGTGGACTCATGTTTTGTTCAACGTAAGCGATGATAGAGCTCGACGGTGATCGATGGTGTAAATTGCCGTGCTGTTTCACTTGGGCAACAGCCTCCAAACGTGCAGTTCATTTTCACTGTGCCAGATGGTTTCGATTATAGACGGTTCTACCCTCCTGCTTTTAATGAAGTATGCGTTGTGCTTGCTGAAGTATGCGTTGTGTTTTCTGCCAAATGAAATGGCTGTGAAACAACGTGGCAAAAATCTTGTCAATTTTAAAATTACAGAGGATAGTGTATAGCCCTTTACCTACCCATTGTCATATCCAGCCATTTATGACATCAAGAAGAAGTTCAGATTGTCTGCGGTTAGAAGACAAACGAGTATAATAATCCTGCCAGGATTTTATATATATATATATATATATATATATATATATATATATATATATATATATATATATATATAATCAAAGCTGCTAGTTTCTGAAAGGCGCGATCCATTTAAGTAAGTTTAACTGCATCTTCTATGTTTGATTGACCCTGAGGATCCTAACACAAGCTGTAAGATTCATTATCACGGGTTGCTAAAATGTCAATACTTTTTTCAGACTTAATTTTTCAGAATTTCATAATAAAGTGAACTTGATGAAAATGAAACTAGAAAGCTAAATATGTTTGAACTTCTCTCCTGCCCTAGCTGTCGAACACTGATCCATATTCATTCCATAATTTTGTTGATTTCTTCTTTTCTTACTATATACTTCTAAATCTGTTTTTCCCCAAGTGCCTTAATTCTTTGGTTTATATGTATTATTGAATTTATTGACCTTAAAGCTGTTCACGCTATTGTCTAACCCTGTTTCTTTTCTTTTTATATTCAACTGCCGAGTCTAGACTTGACAGTCTGCTGAAATGTTTTGTAAAAGAAAGTAAACCGAATCCGTACGTAGACGAAAGAAAAAACGACTTGAATTCAGTATGTTCGAATAATAAACAGGCTGAAGGAAGGGACTCTTCTCTTGGTAAGAGAAACTCAAATCCTAAGCTGAACCAGATATGTTTTTTTTTCAAAATTGCGTGTTTTTTCTATGGTCGATTTAGGGAAGGTAAACATGGAAAAGGGGAAAGGGAATTGGAATTTCAGAAAATTTAATTTTTTAATCGTGGGGGGGGGTTAACGTTGAAGAAGCCTATTTAAAACTGATGCTTTCTGATATTTTCAGGGGGTTCCTTTTGGGCAATGTCCGGGGAAACGTAAAATTCTCCGCAAGGAAGTAAAAAAAAAAAAAAAAAAAAAGACAGTGATTTTTGGTAGTAAGATTCCATCTTCTTATTGAGAGGACTGATATAATATATACATACATTTGGCTTTGTGTCAGAAATTTATGAGAAACCTTCGAGATTTGCAGTAAAATTTACGAGATTCCTAGTAAAAACATCGTAGCACTAACACACCAAACGTCAGTGCAGCGTTTCTAGATCATCATCTTATCATATTCAGGGCTTCCCTTTTCGCTATCCCGTGGGATTTTGATTTCCTTTAAATAATTTTTTTTTTTAACTTCTTTTCCAATTTGTCTGAGGACGTCCTACGCTTCGTTGCTCATCAACTGTATTGGACAAAAAAAGAGAAAAAAGAAAAAAAAATGTGTTCTAGATGAAAAAACAAATACATAACGTACATTTTACGAAATGGCAGTATGACTAATAGAATCTTTTTTTTTTTTCTCATATCAATAAACAGTTGTTTGTTAGAGGAATATTTTGCAGGGATTCTAAGGCATGGCAAAAACAATTTTTATATATAAAGTTCAATTTCTGACTGAATCTGTGAAAGAGAATTAATGTATTTTGGGAAAAAAGAATCTCGTAAATTTTGTTTTGTAAATTTTGCTTAATAGATAACGTTTCGTAATATAAGTAAAATTTATCTAATAGTATTAAACAAGAGAGGAGAAAAAAGAAAGAACCAATAACTGGGACTTTTTTTGCTTTTGGGGATAGAGTGTAAATACTTGTCTTCCGAAATATTTCACATAAAATTTTTCGAATAACCGCGGTTAAAATGTTCGTGTTAAAACACCTGGCTAAACGATATTGCCTATTTCTATTTGTTAATGACGAAAATCTACTTGCTGCACCACTTGTTATTCTAAGAAGAATTGAAATTCTTCCAAGAAATTCTAAGAAGAATTTCTATTCTAAAACAAAAGAAATTCTAAGAAGAATTTTGATAATTACCCCTGTTTTAATGTTTTAAAACTTGAGCGCCAATCAGGAGTAAACAACTCTTGTAAATTTTGCACAAAAAAAAAAACAACTCACCATCATAAGAATTCCTTCAGTAAGAGCCTTATGCACGCTATCATCTACGTTTCAGAGCTTGAATATCATTGAAGTGCCAAGGCCAGTAGAAATGAAACCCGAATGTGGGAATTCTTTAAGCGGAAACTTGCACAAACAAATATTTCTTTAAATACGAGGAAAAAGAAAAATTGAATTTCCAATGAAAAAGACAGTCTTGTGCATTTATGCAGTTTTGGTGGAAGATGGCGCTAAATTAAAGAAACGTGAGTGAAAAATTAACCAACAAAATAACCTATGAATGCATGGTGCCGAATAGCTAAAGAAAGTGGAGTTTTTGTTGAAAGTGCAGTTGTCTTCGGGAATCTTAGTTACCGGTACTTGAATCAGGACAAAAGCTTTACAGCTCTCCATGGTGCTAGAAGTTGGAATACGGCTATATTACGTTGGGTCCTGTCAAGGGCCCAAGGAGCATTGATTTCAAACAAGGGGGGTTTCATCAGTGGTTGTGCCCGTGGGAATTAACAGATTGTTAGTGTTTTAATCTTTTACAGACAGAAATCGTTGTTAAGTCTAACTAATTAGTTTTCCTTATTAATTTTTAAGATTCGATGCGGCAACACTGACGAAAATATGATAATGACCTAAAAGTCTCGTAATTTTGAAACAACGGCCAGAAAAAATAAATAGAAATGACGGTTGTCGAGCTTGGATGGGTATAAAGGACAAAAAAGTTTTTGTTTTGATGTATTTCGCACTTTAGTCTTATCCCCGTTCAAAGAGAACGCAAAGACGTAAATTATAAGCAGCTTGTGTTGCTACGAGTGAAGAATGGACTAAAATGTTGCTTTATAAGTATTTCTGTCGCTAAATTTGTTGTTATTTGGCTTTTTAGGTTCCAGGTAATAATGAATATAATAATCATCAATGATAGCTGAGTTCTAGGTCAATTAAAATTGACTAGATCTAGATTAATTGATAATTAAACAATTAATAAAGAAAACTCAAATAAGAATTATACACCATGTGTGATCTGCAGTTTTTTCTTACGTCTTTCAATCACGTTCTGGGTTGGTTGTGCTACATTTGTGAATCAATCTTGAGCTTCATGTCTATGATGGTGTTTGGAGCAGCTTTGTAAAGACTGGTGAGGCAGAAAAGCTTAAAACGAGGTTTCACAAAATTTTGAATCATAGGAGGCAAATATTGAGCGAGAAATTTGAACGATGAGCAGAGTGTGAGTGTGGCGAACAGAGGCACTAACAGGGAAGCCTAGGTATAAGATGAAGTCAAGGGCTTTATTAACAGAGGTATAAGGAAATACACCCTGTGATGGGTGATCATTATTCAATTAAAACGAAAACTTCTGATATTTCTGAATCGAATTCTAGGCCAATATTATGTCACTTCATATCATACGAGAGAAAAAAGTTACGCACATTAGTCAGACTTGGGTTGGGGATATCATCAGACAAACTATATGTCGATGCCACGAAGAATATAAGATGAAAAAAATCTGGGTTTTTCGTCCAATCTTCGAATGAAGAATTCCCCCATCCTTTAACCTCCAAACAGGAATGATCCCAAATCATAGTTTGTCAAATGCCAAGTTGTTTTCTTTTCACAGCACAATTTTGATCTCACGTCAGCCAAGCCCACGTTTTCTCGGAAGGAGATGGCACTCAGCTTTTACTCGCTTACACCTCTTTCCTCCTTTCATTACTTTCACTATAAATATTTTATGACGATTTGTACTGCAACACTTTAAAGTCCCTCCGGAAAATTAGCGTTAATGAAGTAGAGAAGGGTCTGATGACTTTCTGTGCAGCCAAAGATTGCTAGGACTATCTAGCCGAAAAGAGTTAGCTTTAATTATATTTAAAAAGTATAGCACATAAGTATAGCTTATGTGCAGCCAAAGATTGGTAGGAGTCTGTTGCCGAAAATGAGTTACCTTTAATTATATCTAAAAAGAATAGCACATCAGTATTGCTTCTGTGGAGCCATATATTTAAAAAGTATAGCACATAAGTATAGCTAATGTGCAGCCAAAGAGTGCTAGGACTCTGTTGCCGAAAAAGAGTTAACTATAATTATATCTAAAAAGTATAGCACATAAGTATCGCTTCTGTGGAGCCATATATTTAAAAAGTATAGCACATAAGTATAGATACTGTGCAGACAAAGAGTGGTAGGAGTATGTTGCCGAAAAAGAGTTAACTATAATTATATCTAAAAAGTATAGCACATAAGTATCGCTTCTGTGGAGCCATATATTTAAAAAGTATAGCACATAAGTATAGCTTCTGTGCAGCCAAAGATTGCTTGGACTCTGTAGCCGGAAAGAGCTAACTATAATTATGTATTAAAAGTATAGCACATAAGTATAGCTTCTGTGCAGCCAAAGATTTACAAGATTTCATAGCCATAAAGTACTAGCCAAAATCGTAGCTGAAAAGTGTAGCACAAAAGGATTGATTCTCTTCAGCCGAAAAGTATAATTTCATTTCCAGCTACTCTGATTTTCTTAATTTTCTGATTTGCGAGCCTTTTATATAACAGTATCTATACTGGCAAATCTAACTTATAGTCCAATGTGTCCATGTACTCAAAATTACCTTGTCATTTACAAAATTATAAAGAGTTTTTATTATAGCTAGTGAATCTGAAATGTTGGCCGCCAAATTGAAAGCCATTGAATTTCCATCACCAACACCGTCGGTGGTAAACACTATGAAGGAAGTGAATAAAGTCATACCAAACAACCAGACGCCAAAGGTTGGAGTTACTAGCTTAAAACCTATCCCTCCTGACCAACTGAAATGCAACATTTTGAAGGGTAATATCTACTTATTTTCCTTCTGCTTTTCCGGTGATTCCCTGTCTCCCGCAATGACTATTCTTTGTCTCCATTTTTTTGTATATTTTGCTCTCTTCTCTCCAACCTATCTTTATTTCCTCTTTTGTAGTTAACGTTTGATTAATTTTTAGTAATTATTTTATTAGTTTCGTATTTTCAAGTATTTATGAAATCTAGAAAAGTAACTTCTATTATTTATAATGTCATATATATAATATTGCGATGAATAATTATAATTATCACGTGAAGTGGTATAGGTGAAAAAAGAATATTAATTATCTTGGATCCCGTTTTGCTATTGGTTTTAATGCTATATTGGGTATAAGACTGAGGCCCTTGAAAATCCGTTTAAAAATGCGTTTCGTTGAATTCATATTGCATGGATTTAGATGAGAGTAGTTGAGGTTGCAGGGGAGCACTTGTTTTCATTTGATTCTGAAAAGAAAAGTTTATTTATTTCCATTCTATATGCTAAATTTCTTATAAAGCCCAATATTGCAAAATTTGAAAATGATACCTTTAAAAAATATCTCTGAAAAAAAGTACCAGTGATGGAAAGATTTTATTTTCAAATTTTCAAATTCGTGCTTTCAAAAAGCCCAAAATATTTTGTTCACTTACTACTAAGTATTATAAATCAGGTTTTAGAGACCTACTCTCCTAGGTAAGAAAAAAATCGGTAAATGAAGTGTGTTTCAATTGCTAAGCAAGTTCTGTAAGTATCCTGTACTGTGTTGCAGTTTTCATGAACAAGACAAATTTAATCTTAATTAAACAGAAAATATGTAATTTTAGTGCGTCAGTGCCTTTTAATTTCTTTGTGCCTAGCTTCAATTCCGAAAAAAAAACTGGATTTTTTTTAATTCCATTGAAAAGTAGCTCCTTTATTTAACCCATAAAAAAGCCTCTTTATACCATTGGCTTATGAATTTAACTTGTTAATCACGATTGCATGGCGATACTGTGTTATTATATTTCCATGAAATTAAAAAATGCATTAATAAAAAAAATAAAATAAAAATGAGGTGCAAGTATTTCTTTGTTCCTTTAATGTATCCAACAAGTACTTATAAAGGTACTAGGAATTATTACCCTAATTCCTGAAGAAACTGATTTCTTTTAGATTCTTTCTATTTAATTTTTTCTATTTAAAAAGATTCTTTCTCTATTTCTTTCGTTATTTACTTTTGCCTTAACGATTTTGAGGTATTGGATTTTAAGAGATCAATATCTTTTACATAAGATTCTTAAGAAAAGTGCATCTACTGAGTTTCTTTTTTATCAAAGCCTTTATTTTCTGTAAATTCCTAAATTCCTGTTAATAAACGAAAAAAGAAGATACGCTGAATATAACTAATTCGCTAATATAATTTGCACTGAACTATTAATAAACTAAATTTCCCTCAATTAAAAATTGCATTTTAAGTAAGGATTACAAAATATTTATTTTGTAATTCTTATTATAAAGATGCAAAAATGAAAGAAATTCACTTACTCTTTTCGCAAACTTAAGAACTTCAGCATTAGAACAAAAACATTTCTCAAATATGCGAAGAAATGAATGGATGCGTAGAGAAATTTAATCAAAATTTAACTAATAATATATTAAATCGATATAAGACAAATATATGATTATGTTTCTCTTGCAAGGTTCTATAGAATACATACATACACACGAACGTACAAAACCATACATGCCAAAACCAAATAAAATGAAAATCTTGAATTTCCGCTACTCATTTATTAATTACTCGCTGAAAACTGAGCCAGAGTGAAGTACGACCGTAATAAACAATACCAACATACATTTCCAACTTGGAAATTTTCTTGTGTGTCCTGGTGATTTAGTCTAAAAAAGAATTCATATCTCCAGGGTTTAGCTCCGGTTTAAGACTCCGTGTTGGATGAGCAGATCCCCCCCCTCGATTCTGGTGTTTCTACGTTGTCCGTGCAATTTGCAATTACTTGCATTTGCTTATTTGCCCCATCCCCAACTCCGAAATAAGTTCTTTTGAAATAGCTGCTTTCAAACTTAATGGCTTAAACTTTGGGCTTGAATACTCGAAATAGGTCTATCAACAACAGTTACTTTAATCTACAAATACGGCTCTCAAAAATTACATCAAGCCTAGTTTTATATTTGTTCAATCAATTAGACTATAGCTTCCCAGGACTCTCAAATAAACTAATTAAAAATGAGGAAGCTACTTATCGTTAGTAGCCTTCTTATGTGTAATAAATTTCGGGTTTAATTTTATTTTACGATACTTTTAGCTAAAATTGAGGAAGAAATGAAGAAAGGTCCGATTGACTTGAATTTAGACTCATCCGGAAGGAGCTCAAGTCCCTATGGTGATGTTAAGAAGGTTGTCAATGGGTACGTAATACATTTTTTTAAATTTATTTGACCAAAGGATAATAAATCCTGTTATGGAATTCTATAATAGAATTTAAAATCTAATTAGTATACAAAGTAGCGTGAAAAAAAAAGGATTGAGCGGGGAGAGTTTTACGACAGTAAGGCACTCTCAGAACCTTTAGGCTATTTGGAGGGGGGAGCAAGCAAAAGAATGAGGAAGATGGAGTTTACCTCCCATCAGTGGTGGATCCAGGGGGGCGAGCGGCCCCCCGCCCTAACATAGTGTAAAGTAGTGTAATTTACTTAATTAACGCAAGTTCGCGTTAATTAAACTTTCTCCTAACGCAAGTTTATCGGATCAACCTATTTTGCTCCCCTCCCCCTTAAAAAGTCCTTGATCCGCCCTTGCCTCCCGTAGATTTTGTCTTAAGGTCTCAGAAAAGGTTTTTTTTTTTTTTTTTTTTTTTTTTTTTTTTTTTTTATCTGCATTTTCTGAACAATTTACGAGTCAGAAAAATATTTCAAGGAGACGGTGCGGGCGTTCTAACCCGGTAGCCCCCACCTCCTCTGAATAAGGCCTTTGAGGACGGATACCTCTTTAAAGATTCCTTTGTTAAAGGAGGTTCCTCCGGCAATTTGCTGGAAGAACTAAAAGATTCCTTTGCCAGCTAATGCTTCGGCTCTTGATTAATTGTTTGGCATAGATGATGGTATTCAGGAAGTGATTTATTTAGACATTACATAAACCATACATGGAACTTTAATCATTATTTCGTACCTAAACAGCAAAAAAATTTAAGAAACTAGAAACTAAACCATTTAGTTTTGCATAAGAACCTCTAGATTAAGGTAAATACCTCGTTCAGGCTTTTTCCTTGTAATTGTAGGCTAATCTATAAAAAATGCGAATTTGGTTCTTTTGCGCCTTTCGAAATTTTTTGATAAACTGTTGCATGTTAAGGACATAAATGCGCGCATGAATCTGGTAACAAAAAAAAAAAAAAAAAAACATGAAATGTCATTTTAGTCATGTATTTTTGTCTCAGTAATTGGTGTGTGACAAATCAAAGGAAGAATAATATTCAATATCACCAGACGAAATTCGATTTTTATCGAATTTTTTTTATCGCTATTTTAAAAGACCCGTTTCCTACTTAAATATTGGTCGTTTCCCTCCTCAAAAAAAAAAAAAAAAAAATCGGTTTCAACCTTTTAGTTTGCGAAGTGCAACCCCCCTCCTTTTTTTGGGCACAGGATTTTAGGGTTTATAAATCGCTTTTTTCTTCGTGTGCTAGGTATTCTAAAACGAATGGATCAAATGAATGTAGCTTGGCATGTGTGACCCTTTCAGGCAGGAAAAGGTCAAGAGAGAAGGGAGTCTGTTACAGTGGGAATGAATTTGAGCATTCTTTTGCTTGAATCATATTATATGTAGTAAATATTTATGAGGTTGATAATATATTGGTTATCACGTGTTAACGCACTAGATGTATCCATTTGATCACAGATAAGACCATTTTTTTTATTCTGTCAACATTTTGCTTTTGCTGGAACAGGTCACAAGAGGATAAGGTAGATTTTCTTACAAGGAGAAAGGAAGGGGGGTAGTTAGGGGTTAGTTAGTTAAATAAACGCTTGACTAGTAATAGTGAAACTAAGTCACTTCGTTGCAAAACTATGTATAGTCGCTAAGTAGCTACCCGCGAGAGTTTTTTTCATTTTTTTTTTTTTTTTTTAATCTTTCAATATTTGCTGTTGCTGGAACAGGTGACAAGAAGATAAGGGAGATTTTCTTCTAAGGAGAAACGACGGGGGGGGGGAGGGTAGTTAGTTGTAGATTAGTAACAGGAAGCCAAAAAATTATAAATGTCATGGCTAAATGATATAAAAAGCCATTATAAGGAATCATGAGTAACGCCGTGCAGTTTTATTGTAGGTCATATATAATCATATCTTGAGTATCAAAAAGTTTTGTGCTTAGTTTATGTTTTTTCCTTTCATGTGGGTTCCTACGTCTGCAATGTTGCATAGAACGTTGTAATAACGTTTTGTGTTGCTTAAAAACTCTGTAAGGTTGGGAATCTAGTTTGTTATCTTCGTTGTGAAAATTTTGTTGGTTTTGCCCAAAGGACCTTGAATGCATTTGCATTAAAGAAAGTTTTTTTTTATAAAAATTTAAACATTTTTTTTGTTTCAATAGTTTATGAATGTTGTTTTTGGCTTTAGCGAAGGGCAATCTGACGAAGGTCCTCTAAATTCCTTGGAGCGTCTTGATGCCCTCATCAAAGGACAAGTGAGTGCTAGGTAGGCTGTGTGATATGAATGTACCTTGTCCAGCATGGAATGTGTCCTGCACCTTTTTCAATTAACAATTAATGAAATTTCTTTCACAAACTGTGAATTTTGTCTGAGTTTTGTTTTTGTTGTCGTGTATTAAGGTTTCGCCCTGGGGGATGGGGAAGGGGTTAATCCTCCTCATCCTTGCAGCTTAAAAAATTTTTATGTGAAACGCGATTTTTTTTTATGCTGTAATAAATAGATAAAAATTAATTAGATATGTAGTTAAATGCCCCTAGCTCTAGATCAAAACCATCAGTCCTGTTTTACTTATGCGACCGCCTTGAGAAATAATGTCAATTTTTTCCATTCTCCTTATAGTGTTTGACACTAAATGGCGAAGAACTAAATAGTGAAGTTTTCGAAATCCTGTTTGTAGTAATATCTGTTCGTTTAAAGTTCGACTTCAGTGTTAATTGGAATTTCGTCTCGTTTTAGGATTTATTTGGGTATTTTTGTTTTATACCCCCTACCTACAAAAAAATCTAAAAAAGGCACCAAAATTTTTTTTATATTCATTTTGTTAGGTTCTTGCGAGTCAGACACTTCGGGGAGGGGAGGGCGTTCAAACCCTCTAACACCCCTGGATACGACCATGCATGTGATGTTTTATTTGTGAAATCCTGGGACTGTTGAGAAATAATGTCAATTTTTCCTATTCTCTTTATAGTATTTGACACTAAATAGCGAAGAATGGAAAATTGAAAACAATGTATACATCAATAGAATCTGTTTTATAGTTGTTTTTTTTATTTAGTTGTATAAATTTCATTCTAGTTGTTAAGATTTTTAAGATAATGAAAGATTTTTATAATAAAACAATAAGATAATAAAAGATAATAAATATTTTTTTTTTTTAGTTGTTTGAATTTCATTCCAGTTGTTATGATTTCATTCTGTACTAACAAAAAGGACTGTTGAACGACAGACCTAAAAAAATAACGTTGCATACACTATAGTGGAAATACGGAAACCTCCTGACTAAGAAATACTTGCTTGCCTTCAGCTTTTATGTACCCAGCGCATAAATCATTGGATTGTATTCAGAACTGAAGATTAGTGTTAAGTGGGAGTTATAAACATTCACTAAATGCAGAAAGTAAGAATTTGCTTCTTCTTTATGCCCTGAAAAAGGATGAGGGAAGAAAAATGTTTGGAGCTTCAGTATTATTTACACTATTCTTGTTTATTGATGTAAAATTATTAAGTTGGGTAGTTTAAACGAAATTTTAAAAACTAATTTATAAAAGCCCATACATTCTCAGGGAATCAAAAAGTTCCAGGGATTACCTTTTGAGAACTATTGTTCACGTGTAAATACTTAGTTTGGGTACTAAGGCAGGGGTACTTGGGTACTAAGGCCTTTGGTCCCACCTACAATCATCCCCAAAATCCCTGACATGCTACAATTTTTTCTACTATACTTTATATATTTCAAGTGATTCACAATTTATATTATCTTTTTGATTTTGTGGCCCCCCTCTGGAAGAAAATTCTACATATGCTCCTGAAATCATGCAGCTATTTAGTCCTTCAAAAGTCGGGGCATATTTGTATTCTCTATCATAGCTAGCATTGTAAACACAAAATAGACAAAATCGAAAGAAGACGGATTTATCCCTCTCTCAAAAAAAAAAAAAAAAAAAAAAAAAAAAAAAAAAAAATGTCTATACTGTCGTACTAGGAATTTATTTTTTGAGTGTCCATTTTTTGCGGTGTCTTTATGCACTAAAAAAGGATGAAGGAAGCTCTTGGTTGAAATGTCTGCACGATTTTGTGGTTTTTACCAGCTGAATTTTATTCTTGTTTGCTGCTCTACTTTTTTATGCTACATCATGTCTAGCATCATCATCATATCTTATTGCTTATTTATTCTTACAATATTGAAGTATCCTGGGGGAATTCTGATTCACTCTATATATATCTGCAAAACGGAAAGATAAACCGAAAAGAAGACCAATGGCAAAAATAATCAGACCAAGAAAAATTTAAGTTTTGCGCTTTTGCATTGATCCGGCATAATGATTAATATCTTTGAGTGAGTGAGAATTCCTAAAAATAAAAATGCAGGGGAAACATATGAAAATCACAATAAACTGTGGAAGCATCTTTCTAGTGGCGTTTTGGGAGCCTCGCGAAAGAGAATCTTTTATCCGAGCTCATTTTCAAAAGAAAGAAAATGAGCCTTATAATGAGCCTCCCTTCTTTTAAAGGGAGCCTCCCTTATTTTAAATGAGCCTCCCTTCTTTTAAGAGGGAGAAAGGAGTGGGATTTCCCCTGATAAAACTGTTTTAGCCCCATCCCTAATCTCCGCTTAACGAAGCAATGTAGAAATAACTCCTTTTTTCTGTTCTAGTTTTGCAAGTGAAAATTATTATGCCCTTATTTAGCTCTTACCTAAAAAGCGATTACTTCCCTTTATTGTATCCCATAACTGTTTAACTGTTTTGAAGTAGGAGTTTCTGATTTTTGGTAACCATTTTCTACTGAGAAGTAATAAGGAACAAGGAGTCACTTTTAGATTTTGTTTAAAGGCTTGAAATAAATTTGAAAAAGCAAGACTTACTTTAAATTGAATTGCTTGACAAGATTTACCTTTCTCTTTCAGGCTTTACTTTATTCATAAAGTTATCTTGTAAAAAAATGTGTTATAACTGAAAACTTTAGGTTTTTTAGCAGCTACATATTTCATAGAAAAGAATCAATCAAGTTCCGCGTTCTTTTTGCTGGTTCAAAAAAATCCAGTTCTGCGTTCTTTTTGCTGGCTTAAAATAATCAAGTTGCGCGTTCTTTTTGCTGGCTCAAAATAATCAGGTTGTGTGTTCTTTTTGCTGGCTCAAAATAATCAAGTTGTGTGTTCTTTTCGCTGGCTCAAAATAATCAAGCTGTGTGTTCTTTTTGCTGGCTCAAAATAATCAAGTTGTGCGTTCTTTTTACTGGCTCAAAATAATTAGATTGTGCGTTCTTTTTGCTGGCTCAAAATAATCAAGCTGTGCGTTCTTTTTGCTGGTTCAAAATACTCGAGTTGTGCGTTCTTTTTGCTGGCTCAAAATATCGCATAAGCTTCGTTGCTTGATGCAAAAAACATATAAAAATAATTAAGAACATAATATACCTCATTTTCAGAGCATTCTAAAGCAGATAATAGGTTGACATCATATGCCTAAAATATAAGAAGATTCAACAATTTATTTAGGTTTCTAGCCCCAATCCTATATTTACAAAGAAAAATCTTTATTTATAATCTGATAATTGTATAATCTGAAATTTTAAGCTGGTACAAAGAACAAAAAAATAAATTCCGCCTGAGTGGTTATAATATTTTGTTTATTGAGGAGGCGTATGTTTGTGTCGAAGAGCGAAGTGTTCTTCATTTAGTATATAATCTTTTATTTTTACGAGTCTCGACTGCTTTTTGGCTTTATTTTCTGCTTTTTGGCTTCACGTTGTGCGGATGAAGGATGACAGATTGCCGAAGATTGTTCTTTTCGGCCAACCGTCTAGGGCTAAACTGAAAGCATGTCGTCCTCGTCCGGAGTGGGAAGACGTCATAAAGAAAAGGAAATGGGAACTTCCTGGGAGGGTGTGAAAAGGGAGGCTTTGAATAGATTGGGAAGGAGGAGGAGCGTGCATAGCTGTGTTGGCCTCAGGCGCCTTGGTGCTGCGGTGAGTTGTTAGTAGTAGTAGTAGTAGCATGTTTGTGTTGAAGAGTGAAGTGTTCTTCATGTTAGTATATAATCTTTCCTTTCTATGAGTCTCGACTGCTTTTTGGCGCAGAGTAGTAACAGCTAGCTAAAAAATTAAAAAGATTTTTAAAAGTGTACGCTCTGTTTCTCTGTAAAGCAGAGCATAGTTATTCCTTTTTCTTCAGGAACACCTCATTTTTTATTTTTACCACTTTTCTCATCCTTACTATAATGACTTTTATTTCTATTTAGGGAACAGCTCAAAGCCTACAATAGTATGACTAAGTCTGTCAATAATGCTGCCACTTTTGTCTCAGTCGTAAGTACCTTACCTTCCACAGTCCTATTATTGCGCCAGTATATGAATTTTGTTTCCCTTGTTCCTACTATTTTCTCATTATTCGTGTAATTTAGTTCTTATATTCTTTTTTTGGTTCTTTGTATTTTATTGCACTTTTATATATCCCTTTGATATTTCTTCTGCTATCTTGTTCCCTTTTTTCTCATCTGGAGCCAAACGTAAAGTATATCGTCCCCGAATGGGGTAAATAGTTTCTTAGACAACATTGCCTCTCTATTTTCAATTAAAACGAATTGAAAATACAGAAATGTGGGTACAATTTTTCAATAAGACAATAGAAAATCAATAGTAAAAGAAATTGTATTTCGGCTTCATGCCCGGAAGCCTTTATTAAAAAAAAAAATAAAAAAAAAATAAAAAATAAAAAATATATAAATAATAAATGATATAAATTATAAATATAAAAAAAAAACAATAAATAAATATAAAAAAAAATAAAAAAAAATAAAAAAAAATAAAAAAAATGTAAAAACAAGAACCAAGAACTAACATAAAATGAGCAAAACATATAAAGGAACTGTGAAAAGGCAAATAAGTTCTATACAAAAACGAAGGAAAAAAAATTAGTACATTCAGTATTCAACTTTTTATGAACTGGGACTAATACTTTTTTTTTGTCTTAGTCTGCTGGGTTCTGCTTATTGCTAGAAAGTGGTAAGGGTATAAATTCGGTGGCTTTGTGTAAATTATTGACCTCAGGCCGGATTAATGGATTTGACATTACATTTTGGAGAGCTGCACCTAATTTTTATCTTGCGGCAGAAAGATGGTTCTCGCTATTAATTTAGCCCTTAACCTACAGTGTGTGAGGGGAGTTTTATAGTCTATGTTGGAGAGGACCATCTGAATTTATACAGCAAAGCTTTGGTTTCATTGAGCCATGTTTCTGTTTTCGACTGTAAAGCTTTATTCTAGTAGACAGGCACTAGTCTCAAATCCAAGTTGGATAATAAAAAAAATCGCCAAAGATATGTGACAGTTACCTGGAGCAATCAACAAGGACACTGATGCTTACTCTTTTGCAGAGAAAGTAGTGATAATAAAAAGTACCGTTATGGAAAGAAGATCTACCTTAGAACCAAAGTATAGATTTTTTTTTCTTTTTTTTATGCTGATCAATAGTCTTTGACGAGTTTAATATATTCGATGCTTCTTTTTTTGTACAAAAGTTTGTACGTAGGGTGCATTTTATCCTGATCTATTTTAAAAATTTTAAATCCATTTATAAAAAGCGATGGAAAGCTTTATAGAAGCAACTAGGTTCACTTACACTAGGTTCACTCACTAGGTTATATTACAAGTTTTCTGATTTTCCATGAGATTTGCCATTTCAAAGCCTTCAAGGAGATGACAACTTCAATTGTAATGTACACATTGAACGGAAGAACTCGGAGTAAGAGTTTGAGACAATTTAGTGTTTTGAAAATATCTTTTGGCTTGTAGATCGTGGTCATCTTTGTCGATGAGGGGCCTGCTCTTTTTTTCTTGTTTACCCATTACTGGTTCCTGATATGCATTTTAGGCTAATACAAATAATTTGTCTAAATTTCTTTTGTTCCCGATACATTTGAGTGTAAGAAAATATGTCTATGTGTGGCTACTCAGTGATTATAAATAAAAAAAGTACCACAATAAAGTGGCTTCTCAATATTGTAATAAAGAATAGCTGCAGCAATATGATTCAGGAAGGTTGGAAATATGCATATAGGGCTTATTAAGCATTGTAAGCAATATGATTCAGGAAGGTTGGAGATATGCATATAGTGCTTATTAAGCATTGTAAGATCATCTTTTAAATTTTAATTCGTGACGATATTAACGATTAAAACGGATAAGGTTCAATTGGCTGCAAAATCAATGTATGATTTTAATTCCCTTCCTCTGTTCCCTGACAAGAATTTTACTCCTGCAAGACTTATGTGGGCGGAGACGATAATGGGTGCCTCCAACACCTCACGCTGCCTTCGTGACGTGAATAAGAGACCTGTAATCTATGAGAACTTCACAACAGGAATTCATTATATTAATTCAGCTTAAAACAAATTAAAACCGAATGATACCATGCGTAAGGAGGAAACTCGTGTCCGCTTCCGCTTCTTGCTTGAATCCTATATATTTCTCGTGTCAAACACAATAAGGAATGCATCTATTTGCCTACTACCATACCCCCCCCCGCGCTCTTATTTGTGTTTTATCAGCCCTTATTGATCATTTATCGTCGGTTATTAGGAGCTATGGGGGGGTTTTCAGGGTGTGGGAGGGGCTAGTAAGTGGTAAACAACATCGTATATCATAGTTGGCTATGTAGCTAAACTCTAGAGAAAACCTATTTGTATGAAATCAGTTAGTTTTATTGACAAGCGCTAAAGGTGCAAAGCTAACTAACCATGTCCTGCTAGTTCTGTTCGTAGAGTGTATAATTGACCGGACTCATAATTGCCGGGTCATAGGTTCCAGTCTCCGAGCCTGGTTTCTTTTTTTTATTTAAGAGGAACAAACATAGAGAATGTATTATTGTTATTAATAATTTTTTTTTCGCAAAAGTAGCATTTGTGAAATGAAAAATGAACTTTAGACCAGAATGCGGGTTCAGATGAATTTTATGTAAGGATCCATCTTTTTGTAAATGATTTCTTCCAAAGTTATAATTCGGATAGTTTACCTCGTTTTGTTTTAGGGCTAGGGAGTGGATTGAAATTTTCAGAGAAAATTTTTAGTGGGGTGGCAAGGCTATTCAGAATTTTCGTTTAGGGAGTAATTTTTCCTCCATTCATTACAAAAGAGTTGGATTTTTTTTTCTTTTTTACATGCTTGTCGACAGATAGCGTTTGCTGCTATTAAAGTAAAAATTAACATTCTAAAAGTAGATTATTTTTTCGAAGTAGTTCCTCAAAGAATGCAATGTTAGTGTTGACATACCGCCTGTGCACTTAAAAAAGGCTAAATACAAATATTTAGTTAGGCTGTCCTCATCCTCCCCCCTTCCCTCCACCTTGGATTCACCTTAAACCCGTGATTTATACCAAATCCTTGATTTTAATGATACAAGTGAATATTTCGGGGACGTTTCAATTTTAAGACAATGTATTTTAGGACTAGCCCACACCACTGTGACCCTGCTTGATTGCTTATATAATAATATTGTGAACTCAAACGAAAGAACCGTGTTATTTTCAACTCCTATTTTGCTTCTATCGTTTTTGGCCGAAAAAAATAAATGATTATTTTTTCTCTGCTTTACCCTCTTTTTTCTTATTTGAATACTTCTAATTTATTGTTTCAAGAACTTTTCAAAACTACCTATTTTTCTGGCCCAATTTTTCTATCTTGGTTTTGTAATGTTATTCGGTATCTGACTAAATTGGGCATATGGTTTATTCTCTTATTGAGGAAGTGTCTTAATTATGCAGCTTTTGTCTCAATTCTCTACGCTTAATTTAAAGTCTTAATTTCTAGGGTTAAATCCTTTTCTGCTCTCTTGTTGTTTTTCTTTTCCTTTTCCCTTAATTCTGAATCTTAAATTTGGCCCAATTTTTTATCCTTAATTGTCTATTGTAGTTTGTACCTTATTCAATTTAAGTTATACATCAAATCTGATTCACTTTTTTGGAAATTTATTACACTTGGAATTCATAGGGCGGTGATGCGTTAACACTTCAATTAAACCGATCGCCATCCAGCTCTACGAGCGAACGAGGAGTCAATGATCCAACCCCGCTTGCCCAAGAAGAACGAGAAAATATTACTGT
Source organism: Artemia sp. Qi Xiang Cuo (assembly GCF_049724085.1). Classification (NCBI taxonomy): domain Eukaryota; kingdom Metazoa; phylum Arthropoda; class Branchiopoda; order Anostraca; family Artemiidae; genus Artemia; species Artemia sp. Qi Xiang Cuo. The sequence goes on from NC_142794.1 coordinate 85,339,908, forward strand.
TACGCATTTTTCTAAGGACATGGACAGTGGACGAGTTGAAAGAAAAACATTTTTGGAACGTTCAATATCGCCTATTGCCACCGGCAGTTCTGTTGGCGATAATGTTCCTGGTGTGGAATCTCCCTTGCCTAAAAGTCCTGTCTCTATGGTTCAAAACCCATTCTTAGATTGTAGCTCGATCAATTTGGGGCCAATACTGTCCAGCACAAACCCATTTCTAAGTCCTACCTTTACAAAGACGATGAAATTTCAAGCAGAAGTCAAGCCTATTGTTCGGGAAGAAGTAAGTTTTTGGCAAATGACAGTGGTGATGGATCTTGGAGACTACTTCGTATATTTGCTTTTGTAGTTTGAATATTTCTTCTGCAAATCGCCTACTGCTTTTTTCTTAATTTATTTAATATATTGCATTTTACAAAATATTCTTTGTATTTCTTCAGCCTTTCAACGTTCGTCCAGCTGTTGGAACAAATATATAATTACCATTTCTTTTTCTCTTTTTTTTTAACGTTTGAAAAAGCAACGTTGGAGCTTTTAAGTACATTGGAATAATTAGATTTTTACTCAGCAAATTATCTACTGCTTATTAAACTTGCTTGCAGAAAAGATACATGCTTGAAAACTTGTCATTCAAGTTTTCAAACTTGTCTTGTCTTTTTTTTTTTTTTTTTTTTTTTTTTTTTTTTTTTTTTTTTTTTTGCATGTAAAGTTTGCACGCAAGGTCTAGCCTTTTTTTCAAACTGCACTCATCGGGAAAAGTAAGTTTTTAGTGAAATGGTGACGGATCTTATAGGCGCATTTCGGATAAACTTTACTTTTGATTTAAAACTGTTCAATTTAAAAAAAAGAAAATGCAGCTTATCCTCCGTTCTGAACTGGCATGATAATAATGTCTTATTTTATTTTATTACAGTCAGAACGGATACACTTTTTTGGATTTTCAAAAATCCAAAAAAGAGTCGTTCCGTGTTGAGCTGCATCCGCCCACCTAATGTCATGGTATTTTATAGTAGGCCTACTGACCTTTGTAAAAAAAAAGCTTGCTAATTTTGTAGGTTAGTTTTTTTTGTTTTTTTTTATACTCAGTTTTTATAAGAAGTTGATTCAGAATGCCAAATTATGCCAATTTCAAGAGGGAGAAATAACAGCAAACATGTGTGTATAGATAATTTTGGAGACGACACTGCCTTTCCAAGACGATAAATAATAGTTCAAATAGGGATAAAATCCTTTTTAATAGACAGTGATTTTCACAAACAGTGATAAAATTTGAAAAAAAAAACTAGATATTTCGGTCACATATGCAGTGACCGTTATCAGTAGTAAAACTAAACTAAAACAATTAAAAATAATAATTTATATACGAAATAAAACAACACAAGACATTGTTTAATAATATAATGCTTTTCAAAGCAAAAGCGGAAGCTAGTCTCTTTGACCTTCTTGGATCCGGTTCATTAGCACTGTATATGTGACTAGAATAATATTGTTTGTGAAATTTTATCACTGTTTGTGAAAATCACTGTCTATTAAAAGGATTGGATCTCTATTTGAAATTTTATTTATGTGTGTATAGCCTAGGGCTATACTCAGTTGCTTGGACAGGATAGGGCGTTATTAAACTGCAGTCAACTGTGAAAAAAAATTGTGTACGAAAGTAGGAATTTTGTTCTGTTTACTTCAGAATTTAACTCTATTCCAAAGAGTGCCAAGTTTAAAACCAATAATGAAAAGCAGTTCAAGAAACGACCAGAGCATTGATAAACCTTATGAAACGAAGGCACCTCAATTCTAGGCACATAAAAGGTTGATATGAAAAAAGTGTTGGAATTCTGTTGAAAATAAAACAAATTATATAATTGACATTTCTAGAGGGGGGTTGGGGCCCCAGGATCCTGAACTATGTGTTTGTTGCAATAGTGGACCCACATGTAGTTCAAAAGTGAGGGTAAAACAAAAATAGGTCAGCTTGTGAAAATGTAGGTAATCATTGGAAATTGTCATAATCTCTAATTTACCTTTCCGTACATATTTCATCAGGTTTGGAATCGGGAAGTATTTCAATGAGGGAGGGGGGATTTGGGGAAACACAACTTTGATTTAAAATAATATGACAATTACGACAAATAATGACAATGATTAATGTAAACGTGACCTGCCAGTGAGGGAGAAATTCCAAATCAAAACCGTAAAAAAGAAAAAACTGAACCAAGTGAAATTTCAGCTACCGAAAATATTAGTATATAAGGCACGTCTACAGGGATTAGTTTCGGGGGTGAGGAGAGGGTTGAGCTTAAAAAAATGTGAATGATTTACACGTTAATTTATTGCCACTATTATGTATTATTCAATGTTTTTTTTGTATTTTTTTTCTGTTTTAATATGTCTTTTCAGGCTCGATCACCGTCTCCAAAGAAATCAATAGCTACTCTAGCACCATCTGCCAATAATAAAAATGGCTCTCCTACTTCGCTTGATCAATTCTCCCCTTGGCATGTGAATGAGTCAACCGGCAATACTACTAAAAAGGCAACTGCTACACATTCCGTAGTCACTACTGAACTTTAATTAATCGATTTTTTCAGACATGATTGTTTTACCTTTTGCTATGATCTATAAATTTTGAGTCTCATAACCCTCTATGTCAGGTACTTGTATGTTGGGTTTGAGTTTGAATTTGTGCTGGAGAATATTTAATCACTGTCAATAGGCAGTTCTGTTTTCTTGGGTAATGAGACCCTTAAAACTAAAAATGGGTAGGGGTGTATGAATGCTATTGCTCCTCCCCATTTCACAGCTTGTGGTTTAACTATATGTGAAGCTGAAAAATGTTTCCAACGCTAGCTGTTAGCTGTTTGTTTTGCATTTTTCTGTTGATATATTTTTTTCAACTAGAATTTGGTTTAGAGGGAAATGTCATTACCGATCTTCTGTGCTTTTGGACTTATGAGGTGTTTGTATCAAACTCACACCATGTTTATGGAATTTTGTCACATACCGAATAATAGAAATTATTTCAGGCAAATAAAGGTGGTTACTTCGGCAGAATAATGGAGGTTTTTTAGTTGAATTGGTTATGCATGATATTAAACGCCTTCCAAACTGCCACATTTTTTTTTATTGTACATTGCGGTATTGAGGAATGATTTATTCAAGTCATAAGCGATGTTTAATGTTCTAAATCCAAAATTTTAATAAATGATGCCTTGCCGAATTGGAATGAAGATTTGGTAACTTAACAAATAGTGGGGATAATATTCATTAATCAATTAAAAAATTGACTAATGTAGTATTAATTTTTTTAATTTAAATAATAAATATTAATCAATTTTTACCATTACTTCAAAAAATCGTGGATGTGTCAATATAAACCTAAAAATAAACTTTTCGTCAAGTAACTTAATACAGAAGCTGTAAATAAATATGGAAAAAAGAATGGTTTTATAATGGCATTTTCTGCAAAATCTTGGGAGATGTTTTGGAAGTACCACCATTCAACGTGGTTTTAATACTTCATGTGAAGAACGTCTTAAGTGCATTTGTATCTTAACTCACATACGAACGAGAAGCACGTGACAACCGTGACACGTGACAAGAAGCACAAAATGCTATACAAAAATGATGGAAACTATCTTAATTTAGAATAAATATAGGCCTGTGCAGCTGTTATTACCCATGGTAACTAGAATAGAACGGAACATGGGTGAGGGTCGAAACCCAACAAATTGTTTTCTATGTACAGCTTCTTAGTTCTCCGTAGGCCACTATTACTTGAAATATTACCTTAAAACCTTAGGACTTCAATCCTTAGCTGAAAATCTTGGGAACATAATTTATATGTTAAAATTACACTCTAAAAATGTATTAACTATGTATAGTATATGATTAATATGTGCTGTCTTGGGATTTCCTCCCAAATTTCGGCACTTTTATAAGTAAATTTACGGATATTAGTAAATCCCAGCGGCAACCCTCGTCATTTTTCTAATTAAGTGGTCTACTTAATTGCTATTTTAGTTTCGAAGACTTATAGTAACTAGTGCAATTTTATACAGTTGTTAAAAGAAACTGGATAACTGTAAGAATTCTTGAATTCAAGGAACTTCTGTAAGGGTAAGGAGGGAAGGAGTTAGGTTGAAAAATGGGGTCTTTTGTTCTACAAAATATGATATATTTATCTATAGTATTATTTAGTATTGAGTTACATAAGTATTTTCTATAATCCACGAAGGCTAAAAGGTAGGAGGGAGGTGCTTCCGGGATACCGTCCTTGGATATCGATTAAACTTATTTTCATCTTCACAGTCGTTGGAAAAAACAGCTTCCAAGAAAAAATATTTTATTTAATATTATTGTTATTGAGTTGTGATATAGTTGTGCTTTTTTCAATTACGTGGTTGTTAATTCAAAATCTTGATGTAAGCTTTTTTAAAAAGAAAATTTAGGGCGAAAAAATGCAATGACAAAAATAAAAGCGTAAGGTTTCCTTAATTAAGTTTATCTTTATTAATGGTGGAAGTTAACTAAATTGATTGCTTTGTCAATTGCACCCTAGATCCCCCCACTCCACCCCTGTTTTAGATAAATACTTCTTTGGCATTTCATTGACTAACATCAAAAGAACAACAAACTCTCCAGATTTTGAAGAATGTATTTTGCCCTCCCCCTTTCTTCCTACATATCCGTGGATTGGCGCACCTGTACCGTTTTCAAACTTAACCGCCAAAAATTGCTGAGCTGGATTCAAAGGAAAGATCACCAGGGTAATTTTTGTTCAATAAAAGTTTCATTCTCCTGATTCACATTACCCCACTGATCCTCCCGTTGGAAGTTATCCGAGGCGTGCTGAGGAAATTAGAGATGACCTTTACACGTTACAGCAACGGCGTATCGCAAGAATGACGTTAGATCGGGTCATTTGTCTCTCTTGCTTTTATTTTTCGGCCTTAGTTTAATATTAGGGGATTTTTTTTTTTTTTGTAGTATGGTGATTCTTGTTCAGGCTCAATTGTTTTTTATGATTGAAAGAATATTGCATTAGGCCAGAAGCTAACTAGTCACCCTTGTAAGACAAGAATGGTGGCAAGTTTCGTCCATTAGGGCGTTGCCAACGTGGCCCAACTGTAATTGTGGTTGGGCAAGGAGCTTAATGCATAAGCCATAGATAAATATGGAAAAAAGAAAGGTTTTTTTCTGATTGTACTTTGTGGTATGGAGGAATTACATATTTGAATTATAAGCGGTGTTTTAACGACATTATTGCAAATTTAAAATCTAAAATTGGATAGCTGAAGCATTGTGAAGTGGTGTGAATATTGAGTAACGTAGCAAATAGTGGGGATAATATCAATTAAAAAACTTTTAGTCGGTTTATTATTAGTTATTGTTTAAATTTAATTAATTGTGGATTTCCATGGAAGCTATTTATTTAATTTTGTTTGTGATGTACATGACTTGTTAGCTAGTTGTGGGTGTCCTAGGAAGCTATTTATTTAATTTTGCTATTTATGTGCATAACTTGTTAGATAGCATGTTCACTATGGACTACTCCGTTTCATGTTAAGGCTTCAATGTTATGATATTTCTAAGTCAATGCTCGGAATTAACACTGTTAATGGTAAAAGTTTTCTAACGTGTTTTCTAACTTGAAATTTTTTATTTTCTAACTGACATATGGGTTGGGATTCATGAATTACTAAGTTTAATTGATAAACCAGTTATGGCCTGGTAATAATTGTCTTAAATTTTCTTTCTCTTGCCATACTCACTAATTTTAATTCTTATTCATCTTATTTATGTATATAATTGCTGTAATTAGGGTTAAGGGCAATATTTCTGTCAATAAGTTAACTTAATATTTTGTTTTACCTTAACTATATCTTGTTTTGATTATCAAAACAAATTGGTGTGTAATTTTTTTATTTGTTCGGAAGGGCGCTTCACGAAAAACAAATCATAGCTTTTTTCTTTTTCTATTTTCTATTCTAAGTGGTTAAGTTACGTAACGCTAATTATAACATTTTACCCTTAACCAAGTCCTTTTTTCACTCGGCAGACATAAAGATCATTTGAGTATGATGGCGTTCTAGGAAAAAATTATCCATTTCATTTTCAAAATTTTTTAATTGTTCACCCACATTTTCCATTTGTTGATATTATGTTGAACTTCTTCCTAGAACAAAATAATCTTACGTAGCATAAAAATCTAAGTAGAGCTCGAATCTACTTAGCACCAGTGTTGCCAAAGCGGACAATTGTACAGTTTTTGGTACAATTTAGAGGTCCTGGTGCAATGCGGTACATTGGGACATTTTTTCGGTACAATCAAATTTTCCGTTACATATTGGTTTTGCTTACTTCGTATTTACTGAGATATCTGTTCCAAGTTTTATTTCATCGAAAATTTTATTCTTGTTACGGCAAATTTTTTACCTGCTGTTCAGATGGTACATATTAGTCGCTTGCGGTATAGTTTTAGTCGGAGAACTGGTACAGTTTATTTCAAAGCGTTGGCAACGCTGCGTAGCACTACCCACATTATGGTCAAAATTTGCTCTGTAAGATTATAAAACATAACGTAAAGTCTTAATTTAGGCTAGTGTGAATGATTTTACGTTGTATTGGGAAAGAAATATTAGAGCTCTGTCCTTTTTTTACACTTGTTTTATCTTTTGTTAGAAGCATCATCTCTAATAATTATTAATATTGCTATTATTATTTTGTTTTTATGAAGTATATGGTTTTATTCTAAATACTTCTTTCCAAGGTTGACCAGAACCAAGGCGTGTGATTCTTGGTTTTCTACGTCGTAGTAAAATTTGCGTGTTTTTGTCTGGCTATGTCTCAGACCAGAAGGTTTGTCCCCCTTTTGCCCAGGCTCTCGGCCGCCTTGGCTGCTTTCAATTTTATATTAGTTGTGCCACATTTTGCTATTCCTGCCTTATAGTTAATCTTTCCCCTGTTCCGTCCAAGTGTGAGCCTTGTATTGTAAGTTTCCTCTTCTTCTTTTGTTGAATAAATTTTATGAAAAATGTTGTTGTTGTTTTTTTATAATTAAATAATGTTGGAGTTGGCCTTGCTTTGATTATCTCACTCTGACCCAGATTTAGAGTTTGACTTTTTTCTGTTCAGGTTTTTATCTTTGGGAAATTTACTACGGCCTTTTTTGGTCCCATGTTACCTTAAGCCTCTTTTTGCTTTAATAACAGTAGCTGGCGCCTAGCTTAGCCGAAAGATTAACACCATTAGCATAAAGAGCAGAAAAAAGGCAACTATGACGTCTGCTGCCAACTGATTTTGGTAGATTTACAAAGATGGATACCCTTTCCCTTAGAACAATTCTCGAGAAGCAAAGAAGATAATCCGTGATCTGACAGCCTATTCCAGGCCACGATACAAACTGATCATCTATCTATCTATTATTATTGATTTATGTTACTATTAGCCTATATGTTATATTATTATATATTATTATATATTAATATGATATGTTATATGATTTATATGATTATTATATTAATAATTATTAACTACAAAAGGTAGAAGTACTTACTCAATATTTATACTATAAGTGCAAGAAATAGTAAGCGGTGGGCTATAATAGCATTCCCAAGGTAATTCTCTCTTCAGCATTGAAGAAATAGTACTACATAGAAAACACCCCAGTAGCCTACACTTGAAGTGCAAAACACATGTGTAGGGGGTGCAATCTGATGAATCGTAAAGGATAGAAATGCCCTCAACACTCCGATTATCTGACTTAAGTTTCTTAATTGTTTCAACTACAGAAGAAAGAGATATAAGAATACAAAACCGTTGACATAGGAGGTATCAAAAATAGCACAAAGGAGTATGCAAATAATGCCTTCTCCTCCTACCTCAACTTGCCGCTTTTTGCGCTTTTTATTTTTATGCGCTTTTATTTTAAGTTTGACTTTTTATTCCGTAAGAACGACTGCTCAACCACAGGGGTCGTTAATTCGGAGCAAGATATATTTTTCTGAAGTACTATGAAACTGGTACATTTAGCGAAGGTTGATGAGAAGCCTGCTACCCTTCATATGCAGCATCCGTTTTAAGCTTCAATGTTGCTACTTACCTTTATTTGAAAATAAAACTTGTGAGTCTGCATTTATTGATGAAAAAAAGAGGGGCATATTGGCTGAATTAAAACAATCAAAAGTATTGGTTTGACAACAAGTGTTTAATATTGCGTCGACCCTTGGTCGATTTGCGCTATCTTGTAGTTGCGTCGCGGCTAAGCTCGGTGTCTGGAGAAGTTTGAATATTTAGGGCTGGAACACCCCTCTAGTTGGCCCGGTTCTATTTAAAAGCCTCACTTTTACGTCTGTTCTTTGATGGCGTAAATTCAATATGAAAGCAAGGGGAATCAGTTAATGGATAAGAGAATAGAGATTCGGGTTTTTCACGGACTCCTCTACAAAAAGCTATTAGAACTGCTCCTAGAGGCTGTTTATCTCACCTTGATGCGGGGAAATTTAGCTACTTGTGTATGCTTCAGTGAACCAATGAATCCATGAGCCGATTCTTGTCTTGGCGATTTTTCTTAAACAAAGAGGGTTTAGCATCAAAGGAGTATTTAAATTCTTGAAAGATAGTTTTTCATGTTTGGCATCATTTCATGAGTTTGGCATCATTTGCGTCAATCGGTTTATCCCAATGTTTTCGGCCACACGGTAAAAAAGTCAGTAAAATCGTCGTTTCGCGAGAAGCGGGGACGCCGCCAAAGTTTTCTCTTCGGTTAAATAAAGACCATGATAATGCTAACAGATATCTACCGAAATCTCGATCTTAGTTGGTAAATGCCGCGGTTTTACCGACTCATACCATGATTTTACAGATGGCGCCGCGATTTCTTTTGGTTAAATTAAGAACATAAAATCTACTTAAATCTCGGTCGGCAAATGCAGAGGTTTACTGTCTCGTGCCGAGATTTTCCGGACGGCTTAGTGATTTTACGGGTGGTATCACAATTTCTCGTTCGTTTAATTAAAGAACATGAAAATACTGACCTGACATCTTCCAATCTTGATCTGTAAATTCAATAGTTTTACCGAGTAGAAAGAATGGGTGAAAACCTCATTCGGTAGCAACTAGCACTAGTTACTTGCTAGTCGGTGAGGTCCTAGTCACGTGTTATAACAGGCCAGACAATGAGCGGACTATGAATGGTATGTAAAGAGAGCGACGCCCACCCAAAAGACCCATGTGTCAGTTTTAAACTTCGCAAATTACGTCAGTTGGATGATTGATCGCAAGTACAAAGGAACCGATTAATGAAAGGAATTAGATATTATGAGTTTAATAATCAATCGAATAAAATTACAGTGGTCGGGGTACACGAATATATTCGACAAATATTTTAAACGGAACTGCCATTTTTAAAAACAATCTTAAAAGGATTTTTGCTGCCATGTTGGTTTTTTGCCACCCGTATGCCGCATCAACACAAACACACACGAAAAATCAAATTGGCCGTACATTCAACGAAAAGAAAGTCAAGACATATAAACTTAAATTGTCCACTCCTCATCGGCCAGTCGGTAGGCTGTATAGCCCGCGAATTCTACTAGGATTGTCTTTTTTGTCCGTCTGGCTGAAACACGAAGCATTTGTTAGATTTTGTTGAACTTTGGTATGAAGATTATTAGCAACCAGGGTAAGATTGTGTTTAAAGACCTTTTAAACACATTGGTTTTTTATCTCCACATTCAGGGGATTGAGGGGTTTAAGTTTCGCGAAATCCTGTTTGTAATAGGTGGAAAGTGAAATTGTCGGAAATAGAGTTTAGGGTGTGCTGTTTTTATTTCTAATAATCTTTTTTTTACATTGTGACTTCTCTCTACCGTTATCTGGCCACATTCCGGAAAAACATTAAATTAGCCCTGCGAATTCAACTTGAAAAGTCTACTGGATAGGCTACCTACGACAAAGGTCAGGTTCAATTCGATGACAGACATTGCATCTTAATATTTGAGAGAGAGAGAGAGAGAGGGGGGGGGGGAGTTTCGAAAAGCTGTGTTTAAGATGCTTAGGAAGTGAAAGTTTAGGCAGTAGTGTTACGAAATTGTGGGGTTCGAGATCGTCTTTTCTGTTTGAAGATGGACGATATACTTCCAAATTTGTGAGAGGGATGGTGGTTTATATTATAAGAAAAATCTGTTTATCATAGCTGAGAATTGGAAGTTGCAGCAAAAGGATTTTTGAGTGTGTTGTTTTCATCTCTGATGGTTTTTTTTTACGTGGTGACATCTATGTACTGGAATCCAGCCGAATTAAAGAAAAAACGTATTTAATAATTAGTTCTGCAAATTTAACTTCAAAAATGAACTCTATAGGTTACTTGGCGTAAAGACCATGTCTAATTTGAAAATAGGCATCAAATACTAATATTTGAGAGAGAAGGAGGGGGCAGGGGTGGATCCAGGGGGAGGGCGAGGGGTGCCCCCCTAACGTCGTCTAAAGTAGTGTAATTTACTTAATTAACGCACATTTGCGTTAATTAAACTTGCTCCTAACGCAAGTTTATCGGATCAACCTATTTGCCCTCCCTCCTAAAAAAAATCCTGGATCCACCCCTGGGGGGGGGGGAATTTTCGAATATCTCTGTTTCAGATAATGGGAAAGTGAAAGTTTTGGCGGTAGGATTTGTGAGTGTGCTGATATTCTATCTGATGCTCTTTTGTTATAGTGGGACATCGCTCTTTTGAGATCCAGCAACAGTCCAGAAAATAGCTTTAAATGTGTTTGATAAAATTCCTTTTTAGTCATTACACAGAGGACAGAACACCAGATAGAAGAGGAATTGGAAAATAAGATTCTTGAAAAGTCAATTCAGGATAGTTTGGATTTTAAAATTAGGGCATTGGAGTCTTTGAATGTCTTCGATCTCTATTTGCTATTATTACATCTTATCAGGATTCTCTGCCGGAATTTGACGAATTCTGAAAGACATCAGCAGTAAAATTACGCTCTGATGATATTTACTCGTGATCATGTTAGAATCATTTTGAACGAGCCTGACTGATACGTCAGTAATAACTGACAGCGTAGTACCATCATTACCAAAAAGTACAAGGATTGACAATATAATTATGGACCTTGAGCAGCCTTACGGAGGCAGGGGGGGGGCATAATATGTGGTAAAAATTCACCTTAGACACATTTTTTCTTCAATTAATATCCAGGAGACCTATTCTTACTACTGGAAAGTTTAAGCCGGATCCGTCAATCTACGTGTGCCACAAGAATACAAAAAAAAACCTTTCTCCCAACATGGTTGGATCAGGGAAGTTGCTGAATGTCCCATGTATCGGTCGGAATGACCAAATGCATGCCAAATTTCATCGTCTTAGCACCTCCAAAAGTATCGAAACTAGAGATTTGTGAAACACAGACCGATAGACCTTTTGCGATCGCTATAGGGACAGAACCAAGGAATGTATAGCAGCATCTATAGCTTATTCAGGCTTAAACAAAATGAAGTGAGATTGGTGATTAATTTCTGCTATATTTTCCTGAATGCTTGCGGAAAGTTGAAAAAAATCAGGTGTAAAAAGGTCCCCCCAACTGACGCAATGACAGATGTTTGAACGCAGTTTAGTCGGAGTAACGTTCACCTAAAACGCCTGACTATGATAATGAATGGAACAAACATCTATAAAACTGTAATAATTTTCACCTGGAAACTATTTGACACGCGAATTGAGGAATTTTTAGCGTAAAATGCAGAATTTTAGTTTGGCCCTCCATGACAGAAATACTGTTATGTAAAACCAGAAACGGGTTATGAGCAAATGCAGCTTAAACTTACTATGTCAGTTAGAGCACACCCAGAAATTGACAGTTTCTCCGACATTGTAAAATAAACCTTTTTCGCACGGACTTTTTTCCAATCCAGATACCCGATGTTAGAATTTCGTACATTCTGATTTTTCTGTAGTAGCAATTGTTCATAAGCAAGAACAGGGGGGAAGGGTAAAGGTTTTTATAATACTTCTTTTGCTACAAATTTCCTATCATCCAATTGCTAAGAAACTGATTTGTTTCCATTTCTTTTTTTCTTAAAAAAGGTAGTACTACCGTCCATTTTGATCCATCCCCCCACGGAGACCCATGAATTTTTAGCATACAGCTAGGTTAAGCAATTAGATAATTACTCTCTCTTTGTGTTCCTGTACAAACAATCTCTAGACAGCGTTTAATTGCTCCCCAGTAATTTTCGTAGGGTCCGACTAATCTAAAACAGCTTTTTAGAGACGATCTTTTTTTAGTAGGTACATATGGAGCTTCTCTTCCCTCCTCCACTAAAGAAAAAAAAGTAGAATAGAGATCTTGAAAAACGTTCCCTAATTATTGCATAGTTTGTTAGCTGTTTGCAGTTTTGAGGAATTTAGCCCCCTGTTCAAACAAATTCTAGCCAATGAGCAATCTAATTTATATATATATATATATATATATATATATATATATATATATATATATATATATATATATATATATATATATATATATATATATATATATATATATATATATATATATATATATATATATATATATATATATATTTATTATAAACATAAAGATAATCCAACGTACCAGTTGTTTGCTTTTTAATTGGAAGTGAAGCCCTCAAATAAATTCCGTTCAGTCTTTTTTTATATTAATGGTCAATGTCATCTTTTGTTCCGCCATCTGCTTATGAGCATAGGGTTTCCCCCAATTGAAAAAAATCTCTAAATTAATAAGAAAATTACCAAGATTATAATTTAGCTGATCCACCAGACAAGATGCTTTTGTATTTTGGAATCACTGGTTTCAGTAGCTCTTTAGGCTTTTATTAATTCGCTTATATTTTTTGTTTGGATTTTTAAGACACAAGCACCAATGGGGAGGGGTTGCAATTGACCCCATCATCTTGAATAATTAGTTGGTTTTCTTTTCGGTGGGCAAATTTTCAATTCTTCCCCGTTTGCAAAGTCATCCGTTTTATAAGGAATCGAAAAGAAAATCCTTGCCCACTCCCTACATTTTCCTGAACTGGCACCTTGAGTGTATCTACCCTATCTTTGCTTTTTTAGAATTTTCTACTTGTCCATTAAGAACCCCATGTTTTTCCTTTCCATTTTAGAGACCATTTTTTCTACTCTAGTTGAGTTGTCATAATTAATGGAGCATCAGCGGAGGATTTTGAGAAGTGCCTTATTTGTGGAGTATTGAAAAATGCCTGTTTTTGTGTTTTTATTGTAAAAATTGAAAAAACGACAAATTTGTCCCCCCCCCCTCTACAGATTGAAAATATATTTCCCTTCCAAGTGTTTTTATGTTGACGACTGTTTTGTCAACGAGACACTTTGTTTGGAAGGAGATGTCGTAGAAGCTTTGAAGGAAGTTCATTCGATTGGAAATTAAAATTCTAGTGCCCATTCAAAGTGATTGGAGGGCAAGCAGCCCTCGTCACCACTTTCCTTATTCCCCGAAGACATCCATTAAAATTTTTTAGATAGCCATTTTGTTCAGCATAATTGAAAGGTCCCATAACTATGCCTCTGGTGATTTCAATCATAAGCCTTATCCATTGGGTAAGGGCTGAAAGTTATGTACTTCACCCGTTGTTTAGATATAGTATTTGTTATCGGAAAAGGAGGGTTATGACACCATTGATGTCATAAAAGGCTAAGTGTGTTAAAGTGAAGCTTCCAGAGAATATTTAGGGGTGTTGAACTGAATCAAAACAAACTATGTGATGCACGTTGTCAAAAAGGCGTATATCAGGAACGGCAAATGTTATAAAGTTCGAAATTTCACGGAATTATGGGACAGATGATCAACTGACCGACAACGCTGCTGCTACTACTATTCCTACTACTACAAATAGCACTACTGCTACTATTGCTACAACAACTACTACTATTACTACTACTAATACTACGATTACTGCTACTACTACAACAATTACTACTTCTACTGTGACTACTACTAAGGCTAAAGGTATGAAGGTAAAAATTTCTGGAAATATTGAGGGGGAAGTTGAACCAAATCAAAACACACTATGTGCATACGGATTGTCAAAAGGGCGTATAATTTTTGTCTTAGCAACACCTTAGACTATTAAGTTGAAACTTTAAGGGTATGATGAGGAAGGTGTTCAACTGACCAAAATGGTAATACGTGCTTCTACTACTTTTACTACTACTAATGCTAATACTGTTACTTCTACTACTACTATTACTACTACTACCGCTACTGCTACTAAAACTAAGGGTATTTTAGGGAATATTTGGGGGGGGGGGGTGACCTAAATCAAAGCACACAACAAGCTTCAAGGTTTTCATAAAAAAAATTTCATTAGTATCATAGGCAGCGCGCTAGCACTGCCTAAGTAATGAGCGATGCGGGCACAATGTGTTTTTTTTTTCTCTCCATACCTGGGCACTTTGTATCGAAGGAGTTGTCGTATAAACTTCGAAAAGGGCTCATTCGATTGGAAATCGGAGTGGCTAGTGCCCTTTTTTATAGTCAAAAGTGATTGGAGGGCAACTAGCCCCCCCCCCCCCACGCCCATCATTTCCCCAAACACATCGAATCAAAATTTTGAGATCACCATTTTGTTCAGCGTAGTTGATTTTCAAATAGAAAATTTGTTTTTGAGGAGGACACTCCCCCACAACCCTCAGGGCACGGGGTTTAAGTTATGCCCTGGGGCATATAAGGTTTTTATAGAAGGCATTGTCGTAGAAACTTCAAAAGAGGCTCATTCGATTGGATATTCAAAGGGCTAGTACCCTTTTCGATTGTCGAAAGTGATTGGAGGGCAACTAGCCTCCCCTCCCACGCCCATCATTCCCCCAAACACATCTAATCAAAATTTTGAGATAGTCATTTTGTTCAGCGTTATTGATTTCCAGATAGAAAATATGTTTTTGAGGAGGACACTCCCCCACAGCCCTCTGGGCAATGGTTTTAAGTTCTGCCCTGTGGGCATATAAGGTTTTTAAAGAAGGCGTTGTCGTAAATACTTCAAAAAAAGGTCATTCGATTGGAACTTCAAAGGGCTAGTGCCCTTTTTAATAGTCTAAACTGATTAGAGGGCAACTAGCCCCCCCCCACACCCATAATTCCCCCAAACACATCCAATAAAAATTTTGAGATATCCATTTTGTTCAGCGTTGTTTATTTCCAGATAGAAAACATATTTTTGAGGAGGACACTCCCCCACAACCCTCAGGGCAAGGATTATAAGTATTGCCCTAGGGGCATATAAGGTTTTTATTGAAATCTTTGTCATAGAAACTTGAAAAAGGGCTCAATCGAATTGAAATTCAAAGGGCTAGTACCCTTTTTAATAGTCGAAAGTGATTTGAGGGCATCCAACCCGCCTAACATAACATAACAAATATCAGACACGCCACACATACAGACACGATACGCACATAGAGACAAGACACACATAGAGACAATAAACAAACAGAGACGACACACACACAGGAAAGAAACACACACAAAGACGACACACACACACACAGACGACACACACACATATACGACAGACACGCAGAAACGACACACACAGAGAGACGTCACACACACAGAGACGACACACACACACAGAGACGACAAACACACAAAGACGACAAACACACAAAGACGAAACACACACGGAGACGACAAACACACACAGACGACACACAGAGATGAAACACATATAGAGATGACACACACATAAAGATAACACACATAGATACACATAGAGATAAGGTTTTTTACTGAAATCTCTGTCGTAGAAACTTGAATAAGGGCTCGTTTGATATGAAATTCAAAGGGCTAGTACACTTTTTAATAGTTGAAAGTGATTTGAGGGAAAGTAACCCCTCTTTCACTCCCACCTTTTCCCCAGACACTCCCCCACAACCCTCAGTGCAAGAATTATAAGTTATGCCTGGGGGCATATAAGGTTTTTATTGAAATTCTTGTCGTAGAAACTTGAAAAAGGGCTCATTCGATTTGAAATTCAAAGGGCTAGTACCCTTTTTAATAGTTGAAAGTGATTTGAGGGCAACTACCCCCCCCCCCTCTCACGTCCATCTTTTCCCAAAACACATCCAATCAAAATTTTTAGATAACCATTTTATTCAACGTAGTTGAATGGTTTGGAAATCAGGTATGTAAGGATGATAACCCATCCCCCCACAGACCAGGGTTGTTAGTTAAACCCTGGGGGCATATAAGGCCTTTATTGTAAACGCTGTTGTAAAAAGTTAAAAAGGGATAATTAAACTGGAAATTCAAAGGGCTAGTGCCTCTTTTAATAGTTGAATGTGAGTTGATAAGTGATTAACACTCCTCTCACGCCCACCATTTTCCCAAACACATCCAATCAAAATTTTGAGGTATCCATGTTGTTCAACGTAGTTGAACGTTCTGGAAATTAGGTCTTTTAGGATGATAGCTCTCAGTGCAAGGGTTGTAAGTTTTGCCCAGGGGGCACTAAAGTTTAAATCGAAAGTTGTTATAGAACTTTCAAAAAGTGCTCATTTAATAGGAAGCTGAATTTGTCATTTTTAATACATGAAAGTGAGTAGAGAGTATTTAATCCCACTCTTACGCCCATCATTTCCCCAAAAACATTCAATCAAAGTTTAGAGATAGCCATTTTGTTCAACATGGTTGAAAGTTCTGGAAATTATGTATTTAAGGATAACGAACCCCTAAGAGACCCAAGGGCAAAGGTTGTAGTTTATGCCCTTGGGGCATATCAGATTTTATAGATAGAGTTGTCGTAAAACTTAAAAAGGGGCTCATTCAATTCGAAATTGAGAGGGCTAGTGCCCTTTGTAATAGTCGAAAGTGATAGGAGCGTAACCAACCTCCCTCTCAGGCCCACCATTCCTCCAAACACATCCAATCAAAATTTTCAGATAGTCATTTTGTTCAACGTAGTAGAAAGTTCTGGAAATTAGGTCTTTGAGAATGACCTTAGGGTAAGGGTTGTAATTTATGCCCTGGGGGCATATAAGGTGTTTATAGAAAGCGTTGTCGTTTCAAAAAGGGCTCATTTGATTGGAAATTGAAGGGCCAAGTGCCGTGTTTAATAGTTGAAACTGATCGGAAGGCTGACATTCTTAAAGTTAAGATCGATGTGTGTAAAATACATTATTTTTTATGTGGTTGTTATTTAGACCAGGGCAATTCAGATCGAAGGAGTTATCGTGGGAACTTCGAAAATGGCTCGTTCAATTGAAAATAGAACGGGCTAATGCCCTTTTCAATATATTCGAAAGTGATTGAAGGGCGACTAATCCCCCTTCCACTCCCACCCACCCATTTTCCCCATATATTTAAAAACTAAATGTCTCATTAAGATTAAATAAAAATTCAATGTGATAATGCTAATTCACAAAAAGGCATCTCAGCAGGATTCCAAGAACGACGAAGGGCATTGTGTTCGAACGTTCGGGGCTACTTCTGGTCTTAAAGTTTAACCAAACCAAAATAGCGTAAGTGTATCCAAGCTATCAAAGAAAGTAAACATATTTTTTTGCGAATGGTATCAAGTTTTCCATTTCAGGTCAACTACATGAGGTATGAAACTAAATTAAACAGTACTATTTGTGTTTTAGATTTTTAAAAGGGTGTATGTTGTGAAAAATTGCTGAAAATTTTTCTCCAGCATACAAATAGCAGGCCAAACTATAAAGTCTTAATAAAACGAAAAGATTTATAAACTATTATTTTATTTTTCCCTGAAAAGACTATGTCAATATAAAACGAACAGAAATAAATTAAAAAAAAGTTTCCACAAAATGTGTTTTTCGAAGAAAATTAAAGAACTCCATTAGTCAAAACATGAGCCAAAATAAAATCAAATAATCTACCAAGCGTGAAACTGCCACAAATCAGCATCGATAAATAAATGAAACCCAAACCGAACAGAAATTACAATAAATAACCGAGTCAATCTCAAAACGAATAGAAATTAACATAAGTTGGGCGCAAAACCCCTATGCCTTCCCAAGGCCAGAACAAAATTTGCACTTTACTGAAAAATTTATAAAAGTAAAAACATTTATATTTTTTCAGTAAAGTGCAAATTTTGTTCTGGCCCTGGGAAGGCATAGGGGTTTTGCGCCCAACTTATGTTAATTTCTGCTCGTTTTGAGTTTCACTCGGTTATTTATTGTAATTTCTGTTCGTTTTGGGTTTCATTTATTTATTGATGCTGATTTGTGGTAGTTTCACGCTTGGTAGATTATTTGATTTTATTTTTGCTCTTTTTTTTTGCTTAATGGAGTTCTTTACTTTTCTTTGAAAAATGTATTTTGTAGAAAAAGATTTTTTTAATTAATTCAAGAAAATGGTTAGTCTGAAAGCAGTGTTATTACAATACTAAGGGCGGCTGAAAGCGAACAGCCAGGGACAAGACCTTTATACATATAGTTGCATCTCATTTAAGTTACTATTTTCTGTCATGTTAGAAGTCAGTTGAGGAGAACTAACCATAGAGAAATAAAAAATTAACTCATTTGACTTATATGATAATGTCAAAGAGTAACTAAGATGTGCTTCTTAAGTGGGGTTCCGGGCAGCGCAACACACAGCAAATTATTTGGGAGGTAGTACTTTTTAGAGATCCTGAAGAGTATCAATAATTTAGTTGGAATGGTAACCCTGGGACATTGTCATTCAACAAAAAGTAGACAACCCTCTTGCAAAAACTCGTTACAGCAACCTATTTAACAATATATTATGCTGAACTTACTATAATTTGATTAATTTATTCGAGGCATGGTTTAGATGAATCATTTCAGAGCTCCTAATTAATAGAGGTCGGACTTACGACCGCACCTCAAGATTGAAGCTCTTCAAAAATTGTAAAATTCTATCAATGAAGGATGCTTTCTTCGATTTTCTTTTAAAATGTCTATAAACTTGAATGTTTCTTTCCAAAATCTCTTTAGCTGTTTAAAAAAGCCTAAATAAAACATGATTTGAGCTTTATTCATAAGATATACTATATATGAAATTTGTTTATTTCATAAAATCTTTATTACAAGCGAAAACATACTTGAAAACCAATTTACTTTTTACATTAATAGTAAAAACAATTTTTCAAATCTTTAACTATAAATTGATCTTTTTTCACGGGACAAGTTAACAAATACCCGTACCAGGGGCTACTAACTTGCTAACTTGTCTCATGCAAAAGGACCAATTTATATTTAAAGTTTTCACAAGTTGTTTTTATTATTATAATAAAATGTATTATTGGTTTTAAAGTATGTTATCGTTTGTAATAAAGATTTTATGAATTTACTAAATTTCATATAGCCTATAGTATATCTAATAATTGAAGTTCAAAAGCGTGTTTCATTTAGGGTTTTTTGGATATCCAAAAAGATTTTGAAAATAAATAAATATTTACGTATTGATCTAAATTTAAATTACTTAATGTTTAAATTTCTGATTTTCCAACTATCTTTCAAACGCTAGAATACTGTGTTGCTAGGTTATGCTATTTCCAGCCAATTGGGGTCAGTGTTACTAATTTATTGGTCAATGAATATGTCCTATGAGCATCCAAAAGTATGTTATTTTCAGGCGAATTATGTCCATATTCGGTCTATAAATATAATGTGTCCATATTGAAATTTCAGAAACTAGTTTTTTTACGATCTATAAACCTCTTTCAAAGTGGTCAGTTATCATCAAATAAAATGAAAAGGAAAGAAAATCGTTTACTACATCCATAAAGAATGAACTAGTGTGAAAGCACAAAACTCATAAAAACTTGTTAATAGTAAAAAAAAAACTACTTCTGGGAGCTTAAGGCTCATCTTCCTACGAGAGTTCCTTTTGACAGGTATTGCCGGCATGAGGATCAGCATTTTCACTTCTTTTGGGAGCTTTTTGCCAATTAGAGTACTACTTGCGCATGTCAGAAGGGACGATACAGGGGTCAAGTGACGTTGCAGAGCGCTAGATAGGCTGAGTTGCCCTTCAATCACTCTTGACTCTTGAAAAGAGCACTAGAACTTTCAATTTTAAATCGAATGATCTCATTTCGAAGTTTCTACTACAACTCCTTCTATGCGAAATGCTTTGGTCAGAAAAAAAAATTATAAATAATATACTGTGCCCACATCGCTCTTCATTTCAGCAGTTCTGTTGCGCCACCTTTGATTTCTTGCCTTTTGAGTTTTAATCAATATAGGAATTTATATCTGCTGAATTTATATTTAGATTGTTGTATATTTTTTGGACTATTTTGAAAAAATGACTGTCTCAAAAGAGGGTGTCGGGGGGGGGGGGGGGCTAGTTGTCCCCAAATCTCTGTTGGATCTTAAAAAGGAAATATAACTTTCAATTTCAAATCAAATGAGCCCCATCTTAAGTTTACAGACAACCCGGTGTATAAAAACCTTATATGCTCCCGGGGCATAATTTACAACCCTTTTCCTAGGGCTCTGGGGAATTGTTTCAACCCTGGATGCGTTGTTATATGTTCTTTGAACTATTTTTCAATAAAATGGCTATCTAAAAATTTCTGTTGGATGTATCTAGGGGAAAAAGGACATGTGGGGGGGAGGCCAGTTACCCTCTGACCGCGTCTACTCTTAAAAGGGCGCAAGAAATTCTGTCCGAGGGCATGCTAATTGTAAATAATTGAAGAAATACCTGGTTTAAAGTCCCTACCCTGAGGGATGGGGAGGGGGGGGGGTGGTTGACATCCCCAAAGGCATAATCACTGGACCTTTCAACAATACTGAACAATATAGATTTCTAAAAATTTTGATCGGATGCTGTTTTTGGGAAATGATAGGCGCATGAGGGAGGGGGGATGCACTTAAATCACTTTTGGCTCTTATATAGGGCACTATAACTTCCAATTTCCAATAAAATGAGGCCCATCTGAAGTTTATACAAATAACCATTCCATAAAAACCTCAGATTCTCCTAGGAAACAACTTACAACCCTTGTCCAGGGCTCTGGGGGATTCAGTCAACCCTGAAGGAAATGTTTTATGTTCTTTGGACCATTTTTAACAAAATGAATTTCTGTCGGATGCATCTGAGGACAAGAGGCCATGGGTGGAGGAATGGGGGCTTAGTTTCCTTTCTTTACTTTTTACTCTTAAAAATAACACTAGAACTTCTCATTTCCAATTAAATGAGCCCCCTCCAAAGTTTATAAGACTAGCCCTTTTATAAGATCCTTAATAGAGGAGCGTACAGCCCCTTCATATACGCAATATTTCTGTTCGTTTTAAGTTTCAATGTTACTCCTTACTTTCTGTTAGAAAACCTTTTTTTTTGTTCTTTAATTTCTGGACGTTTTTGAATTAATGCAGATTTTGAAATTAGCTAACCGTATATGAATAACTAAAACAAAATTTCAGACAAGTCTTTGTCTTTTCTCCGTGACAAGTGACAGAATAGATGGAAAATATATAATTTGGGCTATATATTTGCACATAAGGGTGGAGGGGGTGGTAAAGTGTTTGGACAGTTTGAAGTCGGAAAACAATTCCTTCTAGATATGGCCACTAAAAAATTACAGAAGAATAACGAGGTATCTGGAAGTTTTATTAACTAAAAAAAAAAAAATCCCAATATAAAGTAAATGTAAAGTTTCATTTAAATGTTTTTCCCAAGTGTTAAGGGTTTTTTTTTCAATGACCTATTTTCAAAGTTTTAAGTACTATTATTAGGTTAATGTAGTGTTTCATTTAAGTGTTTTATGATGATCGCTGATCAAAGTTTATGTTATTTGTGCCTTTCATTTATATTATTTTACTATGTTCATGGCCGTATATTTGGCTTTAAAGTACGCTTCTCTATATATCTATCTAATATGCAGAATAATTGTAATAAACAAATTTTACATGCAGACCCGCTATACTTTACCCCCCCCCCCCCAATATGCAAATCTATAGCGTAAATTTATTTCTTAAGGAACAAAAAACTAACGAAAAAACTAGAGTTCTCGAATTTTACACAGCGTAAACTTGAGTGATAAGCGCATGATACACAAGTACCAAAATTCTTTCCCCCTACGGAGATAAAAAATAAAACTCGAAGAAAATTCTCAAATTTGGAACACCTTAATTTCCTCGGGGAAGTATTTACCGGGCGGGGGGGGGGGGTATTTTCCGCGGGGGTATTTTCCAGGGGGTCTTTTCCGCGGGGGTATTTTTTTTGGGAGGGGGGATATTTCCCAAGGGGTATTTTCGGGGGTAATCACCGGGGGGGGGGGGGTAAACGCCTAGAGACGATTCAGGGATTTGTGATTCGAACAAAATACGAACTTTAGCGTAAAGAGTGAGATATAGACTTGGGGGAAAACCCCGCATTTACGTAATAACATATACGTAACAAAAAAACAAGTGATACGGCTCAATAGTAATCGAAACTTTAAATAACGGAATTTCAATGTCAATAATTATATCAAAAGAATCGGCTAATAATGCTGATTCTAAATATATAAATAAATAAGGAGCCAAAAAATATGGAGGGCAACTAGCCATCCCCCGCCCTTTTTTCTCAAATTTATACGATCAAAATTTTGAGAAAGCCATTTAGCCAAAAAAAAAGTAAAATCAATATGCAATTTTTTTTTTATTATTCATATACGGTTCGCTAATTTCAAAACCTGCATTAATTCAAAAACGTTCAGAAATTAAAGAAAACAAACATGTTTTTTTTAACAGAAAGTAAGGAGCAACATTAAAACATAAAACGGACAGAAATTATTGCTTATATGAGAGGGACTGTCCCCTCGTCAATGCCTCGCTCTTTGCGCTAAAGTTTGACTCTATCTCGCAACTTTATTTTTTAAAACAATAAAAAATATTTTTTTAAACAACAAATACTTTAGCGTAAAGAGCGAGGCGTTGAGGAGAGGACAGCCCCTTATATATACGGAATAATTTCTTTTTGTTTTAAGTTTTAATGCCGCTAATTACTTTCTGTTAAAAAAACATGTCACGGACGAAAGACCATAGTTACGAAATTTTTTCTTCTTTTTCATTAAATACAAAACAAGTTTTTTCAACTGAAAGTAAGGAGCAACATTGAAACTTATAACGAACAGTAAGTATTCCGTATATGAAGGGGCATTACCCTCCTCTATATCTTGCTCTTCACGCTAAAGTTTTTTAGTACTTAAAAGGGACAAAATTACAAAAAGTCTTGAGGAGGGGAAGGGGCCTCTTTTATACAGAATAGTTTCTGTTTGTTTTAAGTTTTAATGTTGCTCCTTACTTTCAGTTGAAAAAACTTTTTTTTTTAAATTAATGAAGGCACTTTGTGTAGAAAGGGTTGTCGTTGCAACTTCAAAAGCGGCTCGATTAGAAATTGAAAGTTCTAATGCCCTTTCTAAGAATCAAAAGTGATTGGAAGGCAACTAGCCCCCCCACCCATCATTCCCCCAAACTCATCCAATCAAAATTTTGAGATAGCCATTTTGTTCAGCGTAGTTGATTTCCAGATGACGAGACACATAGAGACGACATATATAGAGATAATACACATAGATACACATAGAGATAAGGTTTTTACTGAAATCTTTGTCGTAGAAACATGAAAAAGGGCTCATTCGATTTGAACTTCAAAGGCCTAGTATCCTTATTAATAGTCGAAAGTGATTTGAGGGCAACTAACCCCCCTCTCACTCCCACCTTTTCCCCAGACACTCCCCCAAAACCCTCAGTGCAAGGAATATAAGTTATGCCCTGGGGACATATAAGTTTTTTTTTTTTGAAATCTTTGTCGTAAAAACCTGAAAAAGGGCTCATTCGATTTGAAATTCAAAGGACTAGTATCCTTTTCAATAGTCGAAAGTGATTTGAGGGCAAAATTTGCACTTTACTGAAGAAGTTATAAAAGTAAAAACATTTATATTTTTTTAGTAAAGTGCATATTTTGTTCTGGCCTTGGGAAGGCATAGGGGTTTTGCGCCACACTTATGTTCATTTCTGCTCGTTTTGAGTTTGACTCGGTTATTTATTGTAATTTCTGTTTATTTTGGGTTTCATTTATTTATCGATGCTGATCTATGTTAGTTTCATGCTTGGTAGATTATTGGATTTTATTTTTGCTCTTTTTTTGTTTAATGGAGTTCTTTATTTTTCGTTGACAAACTTATTTTGTAGAAAGTTTTTTTTAATTAATTCAAGAAAATTGTTAGTCTGAAAGCGGTATTATTACAACACTAAGGGTGGCTGAAAGTGAACAGCCAGAGACAAGACCTTTATACACATAGTTGCATCTCATTTAAGTTACTATTTCCTGTCATGTTAGAAGTCAGTTGAGGAGAACTAACCATAGAGAAATAGAAAATTAACTCTGATATATATGATAATGTCAAAGAGTAACTAAGATGTGCTCCTTAAGTGGGGTTCCGGGCAGCGCAACACACAGCAAATTATTTGGGAGGTAGTACTTTTTAGAGATCCTGAAGAGTATCAATAATTTAGTTGGAATGCCAACCCTGGGCCATTGTCATTCAACAAAAAGTAGACAACACTCTTGCCAACACTCGTTACAGCAACCTATTTAACAATATATTATGCTGAAATAACTATATTTCGATTAATTTATTCGAGGCATGGTTTAGATGAATCATTTCAGAGCACCTAATTAATAGAGGTCGGACTTACAACCGCACCTCAAGATTAAAGCTCTTCAAAAATTGTAAAATTCTTTCACAGGAGGATGCTTTCTAGTGTTGGGCGATATTCGATATCGATATCGATATATCGATATATCGGACGAAATATCGATATCTAATATCGAAACGTAAATATCGATATCGAAACGATATTTCGGAATTTTCCAGTATTTTCAGCTTTTCTCGCCATCTACTCGTGAACGACCAACAGAAAAGGTCCCACAGAGAAAAAAGTTTTCCAAATCTTCCACAAGAAGAAGAATAACCTATGAAATCCAATGACTCATAAGACGGAGCTAATGAATGCTCCAGAAACTTTGAAATAAACAACAATGACATTGTCATTCTTCATCATTCCTCAGTTTGTATGTTTTTTAATGGAATGATTGTAACTTTTGTTAACTAACAGAGGAATGTGCGATTTTATCTAGTTTTATTTAGAATTTACCGCAATTTTCAAAAAATCATAACATGTCTGTGTTGGTAAGTACATTTTTATGCTGGAAGTGCAATATCCTCCAAAAATGTGTAATTAGTCTCAGTTAACAAGTTTTTTTGTCATATTTACAAGTAGAATCAAACAGTTCGTGATAACGAACTGTAAGTAAGGAGCGACCTGGCTCAATTGTAACTGAAACTCTAGAAAACGGGTTTTTGATAACAATAGATACATCAAAAGAATCAGATTTCAATGCTGATTTCAAATATATAACTTTCATCAAGTTTAGTGCTACCCATCAAAAGTTACGCGGCTGAGAAAATTTGGCTGATTTTCAAAAATAGGGGGAAAGCCCCCTAAAAGTTATAGAACCTTAATGAAAATCACACCATTATATTCAGCGTATCAGAGAACCCTACTGTAGAGGTTTCAAGCTCCTATCTGCAAAAATGCGGAATTTTGTATTTTTTGCCAGAAGAAAGACCACGGATGCATGTTTATTTATTTTTTGTGTTTTTTTTTCCCAGGGGTGATTGTATCAACCCAGTGGTCCTAGAATATTGTGGGAGGGCTCATTGGAACGGAAATGAAAATTTTTAGTTCCATTTTTAAGTGACTCAAAAAAATGGAGGGCAACTAGGTCCCCTCCCACGCTTATTTTTTTCCCAAAGTCACCCGATCAAAATTTTGATAAAGCCATTTTGTTCAGCATGGTCAAAAATATGATAAATATGTCTTTTCGGATGACTTAGTACCCCGAAGTCCCCAGGGGGTGGCCTAAATTTAAATAACTCTACCCATTTTTAACTGGTAGTTTGGGTTTTGGGTACTTACATACAATTTGTTAGCAGGGATTTTTTCTGGTAGTGGGGGGGATGGGTCGGGGGTTATGTTGGAGGATCTGTCCATGAAGGAAGTTTTCATGGGAGAGGAAAAATTGCCAAGAAAGGGGCGCCGGACTTGCCAGCAGTATTTATTTGTTATTGGGACGTATACAGACATTTTCAGGAAGGATTTTTTTCTGGAGGGGGGGGGGCTAGAGGAGGGGGTTACTCTGGAGAATCTTTCCGTGGAGGATGTTTCTTTGGGGTAAGGGACCTTTCTATGAAGGGGCGCCGGATTTCCAAGCATTATTTAAAAAATGATCAGAAATTAAAAAAAAAAAACACAAGTTTTTCCAACTGAAAGTAAGAAGCAACATTAGAACTTAAAACGAACAGAAATTATAACGTATGTGAGGGGGTTCTCCCCCAAGTCAATACCTTGCTCTTTACGCTACAGTTTTCTTAGTGCTTTCACAAGAGCTATCTATTCTAATTAAACGGCCTTTGTGATTCGGGGGTTTGTGAATCAAATTTTTTTAACTTTTAACGCAAAGAGCGTGGTATTGACTAAGGAGAGAACCTCCTCATATACGTAATAACATATACGTAATAAAATAAACAATAAAAAAAACAAGTGATACGGCTCAATAGTAATCGAAACTTTTGTGCAAATGTGCAAATATATTCCCTGAATTGTTGACAGCAAAGTTCCAAATTGCAAAAATCAGTGCTACTTTTGTTGACGGCATTTGTAAACTTGAAACATTAAGAAAACAGTTTATTTTTGTGTTGCCCAATAAATGAGGTTTGATTGTTATTTTTTGGAATATATTACTCTTGAATAACTTATTTATAAATTAGTGATATGTTTTTAACAACTTTTCAGTAACTTAACTACTGTTGATAACTTCTTTGTGTGGTTAAAAAAATTAAATACCTTTGGGGCCCCTTTAAGGGCTCAAGATGCAACTTGCAACAGAAGCAATTACTGAATTATGAGGGATATCACCCCCCTGATGGAAGGGCAACCGAGCTTACCTAGCGCTCCGCAACGTCGCTTGACTCCTGGATTGTACATTATGACATGCGCAAGAAATACTCTGAATGGCAAATAGCTACTAAAAGAAGTGAAACTACGGACCCTCCTTCCGACCATACCTGTCAAGCAGAACTTCTATAGGAAGATGAGCTCCGACAATTAGTTTCTTACTGTTTATATGACTTTTGTGCTTTCACACTAGTTTATTTTTTATGGATGATTAAATGAATCTTATTCGTTTTCATTATATTCGATGTTAACTGACCACTTCGAAAGAGGTATACAAGTCGTAAGAAAACTAGTTTTTGAGATTTCAAGATGGATATATTATGGACATATTATAGACAAAATATGGACATAATTTGGCTCAAAAGGACACATTTTTGGATGCTCAAGGGACATATTCATTGACCAAAAAGTTCGCAACCCTTAAGGCCTGTTTATTAATAAAATCATCATTGTGACAATGATGATGTGACAATGATGGTTATGGGGCTTATAGCCCCATAACCCAAAATACTTTTATTGATTCCCAGCTGGGTAAGTGTAGAAGTAGGATTTCTCAGCCCACCTCGTAAAAATCAGGGTTTAAGTCAGGTACAGGGAACCTATGCTAGGTAAATATGCAACCTCAGACTGGTATAGCCTCGTACGTTGGGGATAAAAAGTATCAATCAAGCTTTTAGACCATAATTTTAGCTCTTCAACGGAAATTAACAACCTCCCTTTGCCACACAGGGTCAGGAGGCTTAAATTATAGTTTGAAGGTTAGATTGACACTGCTATTACCACGGCACTAGTTTCTTGTCCGAACAGTCCGAGGTTGCATAGGTCCCTGTGATGAAGCTGGTATGAAGTATGTAATGGGTAAGTTAGAGGGCGTCTTTGAAAAATTTAGAAGTGCACTAAAGGGTTTTGTAATATTGCCTGTTTGTGCGTCCTGTTTTTATGCTGTTTCTATGCTCAGTCAGGAAGAATGAGTCTGATGATTTTTTCCTTTGGTAATTAGATAGTGTCACAGCCTCTCCAGGTTGTACTCGGTTGATTTGATTATTCTTTAGGCAGATGCGTTTCCGACAACTCGTATAGCCTAGACTCTACCGCCTAGACTCTAGGCGGTAACACTGTCTTGACTTTGAAATCTCATTAATGTCAGAGTATTGTCTTGCTACATGGCTCTTGGACTAGTAGATAACATTTCTGTAAAACAGATTGGCAAAATATGATATTTTGCCAAATAATTGATATTTAGAAATTTAGCTGATAATATACTGTAATTTTTCATCATTTTTCTTTTGCTTATTGATCTAGAGTACATAGCAAAATCCAACCCTATATGCCAAATCGAATCCCCACATTTGGTCCATTATTTGCTGGTTGGTACTACCACTTTATTTAACAAAATGAGTTCCATTGGTTCTATTTGCCTCTGAATGTTTAATATATTGCGGGTCCAGGTCTCTACCAGTTTTTGAAAAATGCCAAGTCTTTTGTGGGAATATTTTACAAAAGTATCGGCTAAGTCTGCACCATGCAAAATATGCAAAAAACGTGTTGCTACCTCTGGAAATACCACCAACCTTAATGCTCATCTCAATACAAACCACAAAAAACAATACCAAAGCATAAAAGGAAGTACATCGGCCGGGGGAGCCAGTGTTAACCCTGATTCTGATTCGTGTCCATCTGATGATGAACATGATTCAAGTCAAATTGTCCCATCACATAGCCAAAACTCAACCAGACCTTTGAGTCAAGCTAGTAACCCTACCCAAGTTACCCGTGATAGAAGTGACCAGACTGACTCAGGAGCACCAAGTGCAAAGCAGCCGAGAATTGACTCGTTGTTACAGACCAAGTACAGTGCACAGCACCCTAAAACTGTAAAAATGAACAAACTGGTTGTGAAATTCATTGCAAAAGATATGCAACCCCTCTCTGTTGTTTCAAATCATGGGTGTATTGATCTGGGGCACGGTCTTGACCCCAATCATACTTTGCCATCCCGAGCTAAAGTGACAAGAGATCTTCTCCCTGAAATCTATGTTGTAGAGGAATTGAAACTGCAGGAGGCGCTAAAAAAAAGTAGGACACGTTTCCCTTACCACAGATATATGGACCTCCCAGGCGACTGAGAGTTTTATGGCTGTCCCTGTACGTTCCATTATTGAGAAAAGCTCCCTCTGTAGCAACGTGCTTGCTACTACGGAAATTGAAGAGAGGCATACAGCTGACGCTATTACAGCTCATCTTCTGAAAATTACCACTGAGTGGGGGATTAAGGAAAAGGTTGTAGCTGTAGTTACCGATAATGGAGCAAATGTGGTATGGGCTGTAAAGGATGCTGTATTTGTTGAGGGTAAAGGCTGGAGACATGTTTCGTGCTTTGCACATACTCTGAATTTGAGGGGTGCTATTGATGATACTGCTGACTTGTCACCTCTTGTCCAAAAAGCTAGGAACATAGTCAGCTTTTTCAGACGTAGTGTTGTAGCTGCCGACAAGTTGCGCCAGGTTCAGATCACTATTGACAATGTTTGCACCAAAAAACTGAAACCTGATGTGACCACTAGATGGAATTCGCTCCTCATAATGTTGCGTAGTCTACAAGACCTGAAAGAGCCAGTAACAAGTTCGCTGGCACTTCTCGGTAAAGTAGATCTCCTACTCACTGAAAGTGAGTGGGATGTTATTTCAAACGTGATCGCGGTACTTACACCTTTTGACGAGGTCACAATCGAGCTCTCTTCTGAAAGCTATCCCTCCATCTCAAAAGTCCTGCCTTTATCCAAGATTTTGAGACGCCACCTTGTTCAGGTAGATTGTGGTGGATTTTCAAATGTCGCCGAGGACTTCCGCAAGGCTTTGATGGAGAAAATGCAAGCTAGGTTTATAAGCCTTGGTCAGGTCACACCCGTGACGATTGCCACATACCTTGATCCGCGTTTCAAGAAAATGTATATTTCCCCTGACGATCTTGTCTCGGTTGAGGGAAAAATAGCAAGAGAGATGGATTTGGCCTTGCTGTCTGCTGAATCCGTAGCAGCAGGTACAAGTACCGTCACAAACCCCGCGACACAGCATCGACAGGCTCATGACAGTTTGTGGGGCTCACATGACGAAGTTCTGGTAGTCAACTCAGGACGCGGTTCGACAGCAGCCGAGTCTACTATGGCTCTGCAGCTTTTTAACAGGGAATCTGTAGTTCCAAGAAAAACGGATCCACTCAAGTGGTGAAATTCTTGCAACATGGGCTCTCAGAAATATCTGTACGAGGTTGCCATGAAATTTATGTCTGTGCCCGCCACCAGTGTCCCTTCTGAGAGAGTTTTTTCCAAGACCGGTCAGTTGATCACAGAGCAGCGAAACCGACTCTCTGGGAAAAACATTGACATGTTGCTATTTTTGAATAGCCAAATATAGCCGCGTTTTTTTCTTGAGCCCAAGTAGTTTCATGTCTGGGTTTTCGTGATATTTTTTCATATAATCAAAGTCGGTTTTTTCATTGTTCAATGGTGTATTATTCGAAGTTCTTATAAAAAAAATGATGCAAAATACTCTTTATCTTCGATTTTCGTTATCTAACTTTGGCAAAAGCAAGAGTGTATCGGAGCCAAAAACGGTTCCGAAATATCGATATCGATATATCGAATATCGAAAGTGAAAAAATCGATATATCGATATATCGAAAAATCGAAATATCGCCCAACACTGATGCTTTCTTCGATTATCTTTTAAAATGTCTATAAAATTGAATGTTTCTTTCCAAAATCTCTTTAGCTGTTTAAAAAAGCCTAAATAAAACATGATTTGAGCTTTATTCATAAGATATACTATATTTGAAATTTTTTTATTTCATAAAATCTTTATTATAAGCGATAACATACTTTAAAACCAATTTGCTCTTTACATTAATAATAAAAACAATTTGTCAAAACTTTAACTATAATTTTATCCTTTTGCACGAGACAAGTTAACAAGTAATAGCCGTACCAGGGGCTACTAACTTGCTAACTTGTCTCGTACATAAAGATCAATTTATAGTTAAAATTTTGACAAGTTGTTTTTATTATTATTATAATAAAAAGCATTATTGGTTTTAAAGTATGTTATCGTTTGTAATAAAGATTTTATGAATTTACTAAATTTCATATAGCCTATAGTATATCTAATAATTGAAGTTCAAAAGCGTGTTTCATTTAGGGTTTTACGGATATCCAAAAAGATTTTGAAAATAAATAAATATTTGCGTAGGCCTATTGATCAAATTTAAATTACTTAATGTTTAAATTTCTGATTTTCCAACTATCTTTCAAACGCTAGAATACTGTGTTGCTAGGTTATGCTATTTCCAGCCAATTGGGGTCAGTGTTACTAATTTATTGGTCAATGAATATGTCCTATGAGCATCCAAAAGTATGTTATTTTCAGGCGAATTATGTCCATATTCGGTCTATAAATATAATGTGTCCATCTTGAAATTTCAGAAACTAGCTTTTTTACGATCTATAAAACAAACACAGAGAAGACACACACACAGAGACGACACACACGCAGATACGACACACACACAGAAACAACACACACACAGAGACGTCACATACACAGAGACGACACATACACACAGAGACGACACACACACACACACAGACGACAAACACACAAAGACGACACACACAGAGATACGACACACACACAGAGACGACACAAACACAGAGACGACACAGAAACCACACACACACACACACAGAGACTACAAACACAGGGACGACACACACATAGAGACGACACAAACATAGAGACGACACATATAGAGATAATACACATAGATACACATAGAGATAAGGTTTTTACTGAAATCTTTGTCGTAGAAACATGAAAAAGGGCTCATTCGATTTGAACTTCAAAGGCCTAGTATCCTTATTAATAGTCGAAAGTGGTTTGAGGGCAACTAACCCCCCTCTCACTTCCACCTTTTCCCCAGACACTCCCCTAAAACCCTCAGTGCAAGGAATATAAGTTATGCCCTGGGGACATATAAGGTTTTTTTTTAAATCTTTGTCGTAAAAACCTGAAAAAGGGCTCATTCGATTTGAAATTCAAAGGACTAGTATCCTGTTCAATAGTCGAAAGTGATTTGAGGGCAAAATTTGCACTTTACTGAAGAAGTTATAAAAGTAAAAACATTTATATTTTTTTAGTAAAGTGCATATTTTGTTCTGGCCTTGGGAAGGCATAGGGGCTTTGAGCCAAACTTATGTTCATTTCTGCTCGTTTTGAGTTTGACTCGGTTATTTATTGTGATTTCTGTTCATTTTGGGTTTCATTTATTTATCGATGCTGATTTGTGGTAGTTTCATGCTTTGTAGATTATTTGATTTTATTTTTGGTCTTTTTCTATTTAATGGAGTTCTTTACTTTTCTTTGACAAACTTATTTTGTAGAAAAAGATTTTTTTAATTAATTCAAGAAAATGGTTAGTCTGAAAGCGGTATTATTACAACACTAAGGGTGGCTGAAAGTGAACAGCCAGAGACAAGACCTTTATACACATAGTTGCATCTCATTTAAGTTACTATTTCCTGTCATGTTAGAAGTCAGTTGAGGAGAACTAACCATAGAGAAATAGAAAATTAACTCTGATATATATGATAATGTCAAAGAGTAACTAAGATGTGCTCCTTAAGTGGGGTTCCGCGAAGCGCAACACACAGCAAATTATTTGGGAGGTAGTACTTTTTATAAATCCTGAAGAGTATTAATAATTTAGTTGGAATGGCAACCCTGGGCCATTTTCATTCAACAAAAAGTAGACAACACTCTTGCCAACACTCGTTACAGCAACCTATTTAACAATATATTATGCTGAAATAACTATATTTCGATTAATTTATTCGAGGCATGGTTTAGATGAATCATTTCAGAGCACCTAATTAATAGAGGTCGGACTTACGACCACACTTCAAGATTAAAGCTCTACAAAAATTGTAAAATGCTTTTACAGGATGATGCTTTCATCGATTCTCTTTTGAAATGTCTATAAATTTTTATATTTCTTTCAAAAATCTCTTTAGCTGTTTGAAAAAGCCTAAATAAAACATGATTTGAGATTTACTCATAAGATATACTATATATGAAATTTGGTTATTTCATAAAATCTTTATTATAAGCGAAAACATACTTTAAAACCAATTTGCTCTTTATATTAATAATAAAAACAATTTGTCAAAACTTTAACTATAAATTGATCCTTTTTCACGAGACCAGTTAACAAATACCCGTACCAGGGGCTACTAACTTGCTAACTTGTCTCATGCAAAAAAACCAATTTATATTTAAAGTTTTCACAAGTTGTTTTTGTTATTATTATAATAAAATGCATTATTGGTTTTAAAGTATGTTATCGTTTCTAATAAAGATTTCATGAATTTACTAAATTTCATATAGCCTAAAGTATATCTAATAATTGAAGTTCAAAAGGGTGTTTAATTTAGGGTTTTTTGGATATCCAAAAAGATTTTGAAAATAAATAAATAAATATTTGCGTATTGATCTAAATTTAAATTACTTAATGTTTAAATTTCTGATTTTCCAACTATCTTTCAAACGTTAGAATACTGTGTTGCTAGGTTATACTATTTCCAGCCAATTGGGATCAGTGTTACTAGTTTATTGGTCAATGAATATGTCCCATGAGCATCCAAAAGTATGTTACTTTCAGGCGAATTATGTCCATATTCGGTCTATAAATATAATGTGTCCATCTTGAAATTTCAGAACTAGTTTTTTTACGACTTATAAACCTCTTTCAAAGTGGTCAGTTATCATCAAATAAAATGAAAAGGAAAGAAAATTATTTACTACATCCATAAAGAATGAACTAGTGTGAAAGCACAAAACTCATAAAAAAACATATTAATAGTAAAAAACAAACACTACTTCTGGGAGCTTAAGGCTCATCTTCCTACGAGAGTTCCTTTTGACAGGTATTGCCGGCATGAGGATCAGCATTTTCACTTCTTTTGGGAGCTTTTTGCCAATTAGAGTACTACTTGCGCATGTCACAAGGCACAATCCAGAGGTCAAGTGACGTTGCAGAGCGCTAGATAAGCTGGGTTGCCCTTCAATCACTTTTGACTCTTGAAAAGAGCGCTAGAACTTTCAATTTTCAATCGAATGAGCTCATTTCGAAGTTTCTACGACAACTCCTTCTATGCGAAATGCTTTGGCTAGTTACCCTCTGACCGCGTCTACTCTTAAAAGGGTGCTAGGAATTCTGTCCGAGGGCAATCTAATTGTAAATAATTAAAGAAATACATGGTTTAAAGTCCCTACACTGAGGGATGGGGGGGTGGTTGACATCCCCAAAGGCATAATCACTGGACCTTTCAACAATACTGAACAATATAGATTTCTAAAAATTTTGATCGGATGCTGTTTTTGGGAAATGATAGGCGCGGGAGGGGAAGAGGTTGTCCTTAAATCACTTTTGGCTCTTATATAGGGCACTATAACTTCCAATTTCCAATCAAATGAGCCCCATCTGAAGTTTATACGAATATCCATTCCGTAAAACCCTCACATTCTCCTGGGACACATCTTACAACCCTTGTCCCGGGGCTCTGGGGGATTGAGTCAACCCTGAAGGAAATGTTTTATGTTCTTTGGACCATTTTTAACAAAATGAATATCTCAAAATTTCTGTCGGATGCATCTAAGGACAAGAGGGCGTGGGTGAAGGAGTGGGGGTTTAGTTCCCTTTGTTTACTTTTGACTCTTAAAAATGACACTAGAACTTCTGATTTCCAATTCAATGAGCCCCCTCAAAAGTT
The DNA here is from genome assembly GCF_049724085.1 of Artemia sp. Qi Xiang Cuo. Lineage (NCBI taxonomy): Eukaryota > Metazoa > Arthropoda > Branchiopoda > Anostraca > Artemiidae > Artemia > Artemia sp. Qi Xiang Cuo. The sequence goes on from NC_142794.1 coordinate 85,374,733, forward strand.
TATAAGACTAGCCCTTTTATAAGAACCTTATATGGAGAGTAAAATATAGAGGAGGGTACAGCCCCTTCATATACGGAATATTTTCTTGTCGTTTTAAGTTTTAATTTTGCTCCTTACTTTCTGTTAAAAAAGCTTTTTTTGTCTTCTTTTAATTTCTGAACGTTTTTGAATTAATGCAGGTTTTGAAATTAGCTAACCGTATATGAATAATCAAAACAAAATTTCAGACAAGTCTTTGTCTTTTCTCCGTGACAAGTGACAGAATAGATGGCAATTATATAATTTGGGCTATATATTTGCACATAAGGGTGGAGGGGGTGGTAAAGTGTTTGGACAGTTTTGATTTGGATAGTCGGAAAACAATTCCTTCTAGATATGTCCACTAAAAAATTACAGAAGAATAGCGAGGCATGTGGTTTGTTAACTAAAACAAATAATAAAAAAAAAAAAAAAAAAAAAAAAAAAAAAAACCAATATAAAGTAAATGTAAAGTTTCATTTAAATGTTTTTCCCAAGTGTTAAGGTTTTTTTTTTCAATGACCGATTTTCCAAGTATTAAGTAATATTATTAGGTTAATGTAGTGTTTCATTTAAGTTTTTTATGACGAGAGCTGATCAGAATATATGTCATGTGTAACTTTAATTTATGTTATTTTACTATGTTCATGGCCGTATATTTGGCTTTAAAATACACTTCTCTATCTATCTATTTAATATGCAGAATAATTGTACCAAACACATTTTGCATGCAGACCCATTAAAACTTAAAACGAACAGAAATTATTCCGTACATGAAAGAGACTGTCCCCTCCTCTATACCTCGCTCTTTACGCTAAAGTTTGACTCTATCTCACAACTTTATTTTTTTAAACAATAAAACTTTAGCGTAAAGAGCGAGGCGTTGAGGAGAGGACAGCCACTTTCATATACGGAATAATTTCTTTTCATTTTAAGTTTTAATGTCGCTCCTTACTTTCTGTTAAAAAAACATGTCACGGACGAAAGACCATAATTACGAAATTGTTTCTTCTTTTTCATTAAATACAAAACAAGTTTTTTCAACTGAAAGTAAGGAGCAACATTAAAACTTAAAATGAACAGAATGCATTCCGTATATGAAGGTGCTGTACCCTCCTCTATATCTTGCTCTTCACGCTAAAGTTTTTTAGTACTTAAAAGAAAACTTCTTATTCTAATAACGGTCCTTGTATTTCAGGAGTCGTTCTTAAAGAATTGGGACAAAATTACAAAAAGTCTTGAGGAGGGGAAGGGGTCTCTGTTATACAGAATAATTTCTGTTTGTTTTAAGTTTTAATGTTGCTCCTTACTTTCAGTTGGAAAAACTCGTTTTTTTTTTAATTAATGAAGGAAAGAGCAATAAGGTCGAAATGTATTTTTTTATTTCCAACCAAGGCACTTCGTGTAGAAAGGGTTGTCGTTGGAACTTCAAAAGTGGCTTGATTAGAAATTGAAAGTACTAATGCCCTTTCTAAGAATCAAAAGTGATTAGAGGGCAAATAGCCCCCCCGCCCATCATTCCCCAAAACACATCCAAGCAAAATTTTGAGATAGCCATTTTGTTCAGCATAGTTGATTTTCTGAAATAAAATATTTTTTTGAGGAGGACACTCCCCCACAACCCTAAGGGCAAGGGTTTTAAGTTATGCCCTGAGGGCATAAAAGAACGATGTTGGCACAATGTATTCTTTTATTATTTTTTTCCTTTAGAGCAGGGCACTTCATATGGAAGGGGTCGTCGTAGAAACCTCAAAAGGGGCTCATTAGATTGTAAATCGAGAGTTCTAGTGCCCTTTTTAATAGTCGAAAGTGATTGGTGGGCAACTACCCCCCCCCCGACCCATCATTTCCCCAAACATATCCAATCAAAATTTTGAGATAGCCATTTTGTTCAGCGTAGTTTATGTCCAGATAGAAAATATCTTTTTGAGACGGAAACTCCCCCAAAACCTTCTGGGCAAGGGTTTTAAGTTATGCCCTGGGGGCATATAAAGTTTTTATAGAAGGCGTTGTCGTAGAAACTTCAAAACAGGCTCATTCGATTGGACATTCAAAGGGCTAGTGCACTTCTTAATAGTCGAAAGTGATTAGAGGGCAACTAGCGACCCGCAGGCCCATCATTCACCCAAACATATCCAATCAAAATTTTGAGAGAACCATTTTGTTCAGCGTAGTTGATTTCCAGATAGAAAATGTGTTTTTGAGGAGGACACTCCCCCAAGACCCTCAGGGCAAGGGTTTTAAGTTATGCCCTGGGGGCATATAAGGTTTTTATAGAAGGTGCTGTCGTAGAAACTTCAAAACAGGCTCATTCGATTGGAAATTCAAAGGGCTAGTTCCCCTTTTAATAGTCGAAAGTGATTGGAGGGCAACTAGGCCCTCCTCCCACGCCCATCAATACCCCAAACACAACCAATAAAAATTTTGAGATAGCCATTTTTTTAAGTTGATTTGATTTCCAGATAGAAAATATATTTTTAAGGAGGACACTCCCCCACAACCCTCAGGGCAAGGGTTTTAAGTTATGCCCTGGGGGCATATAAGGTTTTTATAAGAGGCGTTGTCGTAGAAACTTCAAAACAGGCTCATTCGATTGGAAGTTCAAAGGGCTAGTTCCCTTTTTAATAGTCGAAAGTGATTGGAGGGCAACTCGCCCCCCCCCCACTCCCATCATTCCCCCCTAACAGATCCAATCAAATTTTAAGATAGCCATTTTGTGCAGCATAGTTGATTTCCAGATAGAAAATATGTTTTTGAGGAGGACACTCCCCCACAACCCTCAGGGCAAGGGTTTTAAGTTATGCCCTGGGGACATATAAGGTTTTTATAGAAGCTGTTGTCATTGAACCTGCAAAAAGGGCTCAATCGATTGGAAATTCAAAGAGCTAGGGCCGTTTTTAAGAGTCGAAAGTGATTTGAGGGCAACTAGCCTCCCCCCGGCCATCATTCCCCCCAACACATCCAATCAAAAATTTTAGATATCCTTTTTGTTGATCGTAGTTTATTTATGGATATGAAATATTTTTTTGAGTAGGACACTCCCCCACAACCTTCGGGGCAAGAGTTTTAAGTTATGCCCTGGGGGCATATAAGAACGATTTGGCACAATGTATCATTTATTCCAATCAAAAACATCCAATCAAAATTTTGAGATAGCCATTTTGTTCTGCGTAGTTGACTTCCAGATAGAAAATATGTTTTTCAGGAGGACATTCCCCCACAGCCCTCAGGGCAAGGGTTTTAAGTTATGCCCTGGGGCCATATAAGACTTCTATTCAAAGCGTTGTCATAAAAACTTCAAAACAGACTCATTTAAGTGGTAATTCAAAGGGATAGTACTCTTTTTAATAGTCGAAAGTAATTCGAGGCCATCTATCACCACCACACCAATCATTTACCCAAACACATCCAATCAAAATTTTGAAATAGCCATTTTATTCAGCGTAGTTGATTTACATATAGAAAACATGTGTTTGAGGAGGACACTCCCCAACAACCCTCAGGGCAAGGGTTTTAAGTTATGTCCTGGGGGCATATAAAGTTTTTATAGAAGGCGTTGTTGTAGGAACTTCAAAAAAGATTCATTCAATTGGAAATTCAAATGGCTAGTGCACTTTTTAATAGTCGAAAGTGATTGGAGGGCAACTAGCCCTCAAAACCCCTCACGCCCATCATTCACCCAAACACATCCAATCAAAATTTTGAGATAGCCATTTTGTTGATTAGTTGATTTTCAGATGTAAAATATGTTTTTGAAGAGGATACTCCCCCATAACCCTCAGGGCAAGGGTTTTAAGCTATGCCCTGGGGGGATATACGGTTTTTATAGAAGGCGTTGTCGTAGAGATTCAAAAAAAGCTCATTTGATTGGAATTTCAAAGGACTAGTGCCCTTTTTAATAGTCGAAAATGATTTGAGGGCAACTAGCCCCCCACCCACGCCCATCATTCTCCCAAACGCATCCAATAAAAATTTTCAGATAGCCATTTTGTTCAGCGTAGTTGATTTCCAGATAGAAAATATGTTTTTGAGAAGGATACTCCCCTACAACCCTCAGGGCAAGGGTTATAAGTTATGCCCTGGGGGCATATAAGGTTTTTATTGAAATCTTTGTCGTAGAAACTTGAAAAAAGGCTCATTCGATTTGAAATTCAAAGGACTAGTACCCTTTTTAATAGACGAAAGTGATTAGCGATATTTTTTGTTGTTGTTGTTGTCTAGACCAGGGCACTTCGTATCGAAGGAGTTGTCGACGGAACTTCGAAAAGGGCTCATTCGATTGAAAATAGAAAGGACTGATGCCCTTTTTAATATTCGAAAGTGATTGGAGGGCAACTAATCCTCCTTCCACTCCCCCCCACCCGCACCCAACCTCCCATTTGCCCCCAATGTTTAAAAACTGCTTCACTGTGTCAAAAAATGTTTAAACACAATGCTTCACTGTGTTAATGCTAATTCCCAATAAGGCATCTCAGCAGTATCCCAAGAACAACTAAGAGTATATGTTCAAACCTTAGGGGTTACTTCTGATCTTAAAATTCAACCAAATCAAAATAACTTAAGTGTATCCTAACTATCAAAGAAAGTAAACAGAGTTTTTTACGAATGGTATCAAGTTATCCATTTCAGGTCAACTAGAGGAGGTATGAAACTAAATTAAACAGTACTATTTGTGTCCAGATTTTTAAAAGGGTGTATGTTTTTAAAAATTGCTGAAAATTTTTCTCCAGCATACAAATAGCAGGCCAAACCATAAAGTCTTACAAAACTAAAATATTTAAAGTGTTATTTTTTTCCCCCTGAAAAGACTATGTCAATATAAAACGAACAGAAATAAAAAAAAAATCCACAAAATAAATTTTTCAAAGAAAAGTAAAAAAGCCCATTAAACAAAAATGATCAAAAATCAAATCAAATAATCTACCAAGCGTGTAACTACCACAAACCAGCATTGATAAATAAATGAAACACAAAAACGGACAGAAATTACAATAAATAACCGAGTCAAACTCAAAACGAGCAGAAATTAACATAAGTTGGGCGCAAAACCCCTATGCCTTTCCAAGGCCAGAACAAAATTTGCAGTTTACTGAAAAAATACAAATGAATGTGCATTGTGAGTTTAATATAAATATACTGATATTTAGTAATCAAAATCCTAATATTATTTGATTTATTATATGTTGTAAACGTAAAAACATTTATATTTTTTTCAGTAAAGTGCAAATTTTGTTCTGGCCTTGGGAAGGCATAGGTGTTCTTACTTTTATAACTTTAATAAATCAAATAATATTAACATTTTGATTACTAAATATCAATATATGTATATTAAACTGACAATGCACATTCATTTGTATTTTTCCCAGTAAAGTGCAAATTATGTTCTGGCCTTGGGAAGGCATAGGGGTTTTTTACTTTCGACTATTAAAAAGGGCATTAGCCTTTTGAATTTCCAATCGAATGAGCCCTTTTTCAAGTTTCTACGACAAAGATTTCAATAAAAACCTTATATGCCCCCAGGGCATAACTTATAACCCGTGCCCAGAAGACTGTGGGGGGAGTGTCCTGCTCAAAGGTATAATTCCCAAAACTTTAAACTGCGTGGAGCAGAATGGCTATCTCAAAATTTTGATTGGATGTATTTGGGGAAATAGTGGGCGTGGAAGGGGTGTTAGTTGCCTTTCAATTACTTTTGACTATTAAAAAGGGCACTGGCCATTTCAATTTCTAAACGAATGAGCCTTTTTTGGAGTTTCTAAGACAACACGTTCTACAAAAACCTTATATGCCACCCAGTGCATAGCTTACAACCCTTGCCCTGAGGGCTGTGAGGGGGTTGTCATCCTCATAGACCTAATTTACAGAAGTTAAAACTACGCTGAACAAAATGGCTATCTCAAAATTTTGATTGGATGTGTTTGGGGTTAGTTGCCCTCCAATCACTTTCGACTATTAAAAAGGGCACTAGCCCTTTGAATTACCTGTAATTACCTGTAATACACCATATGAAATAAAAGGTCAATTATACAGTGTGGTTGGTTGGAAAGTGATTGGAGGGCAACTAGCCCCCCCCCCACACCCATTATTCCTCCAAACACATCCAATCAAAATTTTGAGATAGCCATTTTGTTCAGCGTAGTTGATTCCCAGTTAGAAAATATGTTTTTGAGGAGGACACTCACCCACTGGGGAGTGTCCTAATTTTTCAGAACTTTCCACTACGCTGAACAAAATGGCTATCTCAAAATGTGATTGGTTTTGGAACCTCATTTTTCAGAACTTTCAACTACGCTGAACAAAATGGCTATCTCAAAATTTTGATTGGATGTGTTCTGGGGAATGCTGGGCGTTGGGGAGGGGGGGTTTGGTTGTTGCCCTCCAATCCAATGTTTGGGAAACGGTGGTCGTGCAAGGGGTGTTGGTTGCCTTCCAATCACTTTCGACTATTAAAAAGGGCATAAGCCACTCCAATTTCCAATTAAATGAGCCCTTTTTCAACTTTCAATGACAACTTCTTCGATACGAAGTGTCCTGCTCTAAAGGAAATAAAAATAATAAATGATACATTGTGCCAACATCGTTCTTATATGCCCTCAGGACATAACTTAAAACCCTTGCCTCCAGGTATGTGAGGGAGTTTCCTCCTCAAAAATATATTTTCTATCTGGAAATCAACTACGCTGAACAAAATGATTATCTCAAAATTCTGATTGTATGTGTTTGGGGGAATGATGGGAGTGGGTGGGGGGCTAGTTGCCCTCCAATCACTTGCGAATATTAAAAAGGGCACTAGCCACTCCAATTGCCAATCGAATGAGCCCTTTTCGAAATTTCTACGACAACTTCTTCGATACGAAGTGCCCGGGTATGGAGAAAAAAACAAAATATAATAAAATAAATAATATATTGTGCCCACATCGTTCTATATTTAGGCAGCGCTATCGCACTGCCTATGATCTGGACACAAATAGTAGTGTTTCATTTAGTTTCATACCTCCTCTAGTTGACCTGAAATAGTAAACTTGATATCATTCGCAAACAAATCTGTTTACTTTCTTTGATAGCTTGCACACATTTACGCTAGTTTGATTTGGTTAAATTTTAAGAGCAGAAGTAGCCCCGAAAGTTTGAATATAATACCCTCAGTCGTTCTTGGGATGCTGCTGAGATGTCCTATTGAGAATTAGCATTAACACAGGGCATTTTGATTTAATCTTAACTTACAACCTTTGCTCTGGGGACTCTGGGGGGTTTGTCATCCTTAACTACATAATTTTCAGAGCTTTCAACTGCGTTCAACAATATGGCTATCTCTAAATTTTGATTGAATGCGTTTGGGGAAATGTTAGGCGTGAGAGGGGGGTCAATTACTCTCCACTCACTTTCAAATATTAAAAAGGGCCTTTTCAATTTCCAAACAGATTATCTCTTTTTGAAATTTTTACAACAACTTTCTGTATAAACATTATATGCCGCCAGGGCATAACTTACAACCTTGGCCCTGAGGGCTCTGAGGGGGTTATCATCCTAAAAGACGTAACTTCCAGAACTTTCGACTACGTTGAACAAATTGAATATCTCAAAATTTTGATTGAATGTGTTTGGGGAAATGTTGGGCATGAGAGGGGGGTTAGTTGCACTTCAATCACTTTCGACTATTAAAATGGCACCAGCCCTTTCAATTTTCAATTTAATGACCCCTTTTTGATGTTTTTACAACAACGCTTTCTATAAAAACCTTACATGCTCCCAGGGCATAGCTTACAACCCTTCCCCTGCAGGTTGTGGGGGGGGGGATGGGTTGTCATCCTTCAAGACCGAATTTCTAAAACTTTCAACTGTGTTAAATAAAATGGATATCTAAAAATTTTGATTGGATGTGTTTGGGGAACAATTGGGCGTGAGAGGGGGGTTAGTTGTCCTCAAATCACTTTCGACTATTAAAAAGGGCACTATCCCTTTGAATTTCCAATCGAGTGAGACCTTTTTCAAGTTTCTATGACACAGGTTGCAATACAAACCTTATATGCCCCCAGGGTATAACTTATAACCGTTGCCCTGAAGACTGTGGGGGGAGTGCCCTGCTCAAAGGTATAATTTCCGGAGCTTTAAACTGCGTGAAACAAAATGGCTATCTCAAAATTCTGATTGGAAATGTTTGGGGATATAATGGGCATGGAAAGGGCGTTAGTTGCCTTCCAATCACTTTCGACTATTAAAAAGTGAATTAAATGGCACCAGCCATTTCAATTTCCATTCGGATGAGCCTTTTTTGAAGTTTCTACGACAACACGTTCTATAAAAACCTTATATGCCCCCAGGGCATAACTCACAACCTTTGCCCTGAGGGGTGTGGGGTAATGTCCTCCACAAAAACATAATTTCTATCTGGAAATTAACAACGCTGAACAAAATGGCTATATAAAAATTTTGATTGGATGTGTTTGGGGAAAAGGTGGGCGAGAGAGGGGGGTTAGTTGCCCTCAAATCACATTCGACCATTAAAAATGGAACTAGACCTTTGAATTTACAATCGAATGAGCCCTTTTTCAAGTTTCTACGACAAACATTTCAATTAAAACTTATATGCCCCCACGACATAACTTATAACCCTTGCCCTGAAGACTATGGGGGGAGTTTCCTGCTCAAATGTATAATTTCCTAAACTTTAAACTGCGTGGAACAAAATGGCTATATTAAAATTTTGATTGGCTGTGTTTGGGGGAATGATGGGCGTGGAAGGGGTGTTAGTTGCCTTCCAATCACTTTCGACTATTAAAAAGGGCACTAGCCATTTTAATCTCTAATCGAACGAGCCCTTTTTGAAGTTTCTACGATAACGCGTTCTATAAAAACTTTATATGCGTCCAGGGCATAACTTAGAACCCTTGCCCTGAGGGCTGTGAGGGGGTTGTCATCCTCAAAAACCTAATTTACAGAACATAAAACTACGTTGAATAAACTGGCTATCTAAAAATTTTGATTGGACGTGCTTGGGGAAAAAGTGGGCGTGAGAGGGGGGTTAGTTGCCCTCCAATCACTTTTGAGTATTAAAAAGGACACTAGCCCTTTGAATTTCCAATCGAATGAGCCTTTTTTGACGTTTATACGACAACGCCTTCTATAAAAACCTTATATGCCCCCAGGGCATAACTTAAAACCCTTGCCCTGAAGGCTGTAGGGGAGGGTTCTCCTTAAAAACATAATTTCTATCTGGAAATCAATTACGCTGAACAAAATCGCTATCTCAAAATTTTGATTGGATGAGTTTCGGGAAATGATGGGCTTGGAAGGGCTGTTAGTTGCCTTCCAATCACTTTCGACTATTAAAAAGGGCACAAGCCACTCCAATTTCCAATTGAATAAGCCCTTTTCGAAGTTTCTACGACAACTTCTTCGATACGAAGTGTCCTGCACTAAAGGAAAAAAAATACATTGTGCCAACATCCTTCTTATATGCCCTCAGGGCACAACTAAAAACCCTTGGCCCGAGGGTTGTGGGGGAGTGTAATCCTCAAAAACATATTTTCTATCTAGAATTCAACTACGCTGAACAAAATGGCTATCTCAAAATTTTGATTGGATGTGTTTGGGGGAATGATGGGCCTGGGGGGGGGGGCCGGGTGCTAGTTGCCCTCCAATCACTTTCGACTATTAAAAAGGGCACAAGCCACTCCAATTTCCAATTAAATGAGCGCTTTTCGAAGTTTCTACAACAACTTCTTCGATACGAAGTGCCCTGCTCTAAAGGAAAAAAATTAATAAATAATATATTGTGCCATGATCGTTCTTATATGCCCTTAGGGCATAATTTAAAACCCTTGCCCCAAGGGTTGTGGGGGAGTGTCCTCAAAAACATTTTTTCTATCTGGAAATCAACTACGCTGAACAAAAAAGCTATATCAAATTTTGATTGGATGTATTTGGGGGAATTATGGGCGTGGAGGGGGGAGGCTAGTTGCCCTCCAATCACTGTCGAATATTAAAAAGGGCACTAGCAACTCAAATTTCCAATCGAATGAGCCCTTTTCGAAGTTTCTACGACAACTCCTTCGATACGAAGTGCCCAGGTATGGATAAAAAAAATATTACATTGTGACAACATCGTTCTTTACTTAGGCAGCGTTATTGCGCTGCCTATGATATTTGACTAATCTTAACGAGTAAAAGAAACCGCCGAAACCTCTAAAAAAAACGTACCTAGATCTCTACCTCATGGACGATATTGAAAAGAGGTTTTGTATTAAACATTATGAACAACATATGTGAATTTTATAAATGTAAACCATGGGCTCTAAGGGAGGCTAAGTGGACCACACTAAATATTCTTTTTTAAAAATACATTCATTTAATTTGGCTTAGTAAGAACTTGTTTTTAATCAGTTTTCCTTAAAAACAATCATTGAAATTTTCAATAATTCTTTTTAATGAAAATTAAGCAGAGGATTAGTGGCTAATGGCGATACCTCTATAAAAAAACACGCCATGACCTCTACCTCTTGGGTGGTGCGGAAAAGAGGTCGTGTGAAAAAATGATTTTCTTTGACATTTACCTAGGTTGAAGAAACATTGCCAAAAAAAGAAGGCTAAAAAGAGAAGAAGGAAGTTGTCTAAAAAAGAGAAGCGAATGGAGAAGAGCTGGAACCTATCAGGAATCAAGTTGCACTATACTTCATCCTTTTAAAGACATAGGAAGAAACCGAAGACGACGGTGACGGCAACAGAGAACAAGAAAGTTGTCTAAAAAAGAGAAGCGAATGGGGAAGAGCTGGAACCAATCAGGAATCAAGTTGCACTATACTTCATCCTTTTGAAGACATAGGAAGAAACCGAAGACGACGGTGACGGCAACATTCTTCTGTTCCGAAGACACAATCGCGATGAAATTGCGTACGTCACCGCACTTGTGTGACTAGTGTGACCGCAATTCCTGCGACTAGTGTGACCGCAGAAAGACTCTTTTTGGTGGTAGGCCTGATAGTGACTATGATAGTGACTTAAAAGAGAAATGGCCTCAGTCCACACAGAGTGGATAAGTTGATTTTTCATTCACGATAACTAGAGCCACATCCTGCAATTTAAATATACTTCTGAAGTTTACCCGAAGTAGTTGTTTTTCCACTAGCATCAGTATTCAAAAGATGAAAGCTTAACTTTGTGATGCGGTATTCGAAGTTTTGTATACGGTAATTTTCGAGGAATAAAAATAATACTAATTTTGATTATTAATTCTTTTAGAAAAACATAGCTCTTAGATATTTCAACTATTCTGCAAGGATTCTGAAATACCACAGTCATTTCGTCTTTACAAGATTTCTACTTCTCTTGATGAATAATGAAGAAGACCAGTGTCCAGCCAGTGACTCGCAAAGTTTCTACCTCATGAATAGGTAGAATATCTTGTAAATAAAAATTGGATTTGAGGAAGACTAAAATCTATTCTATAAATCATATACAACAACTTTCTATATAAACCTTATATGCCCCCAGGGCATAACTCACAACCCTTGCACTACAAATACCCTCGTACTATATGGCTCAATTTTCAGTTTTCACTGTCATTTTCACTTGATTTTCGAAAATTGGCTCCAAATTTGCTTCCCCCCTGGGATTTTGAAGAAATTACACCACTGCTTTAAGGGTGTTTTGAGGTGGATGCTGAACTAACCAAAAAGCACTACGTGCATGCTGTTACTAATACTGCTATTACTACTGCTACTATGATTACTGCTGCTACTGAGGCTAATGGTATTAAGGTGAAAGTTTCAGGGAATATTTAGGGGGAATTTGAAATAAATCAAAACTACTATGTGCATGCATCTTGGCTAAAAGATGTACCAGCAATGTGTCAGGAATTAAATTGAAACTTTCAGGATATGTTGAACTAACCAAAAGGCAATATGTGCATGCTACTAGTACTACTTCTACTGATGTTCCAATACCTCTACTACGGGCAAGGTTAGTAAGGCCAAGTTCTATGGACATGGTGAGAGGGATGTTGAACTCAATCGAAGCACACTAAGTGTATGCAGGTTGTCAAAAGGAAGTAAGCATCAGCAATATATCAGGAAAAGCTAAGAGTATTGATTTGACATTTTCAAGGCTCGTCGAGGGGAATTTTGAACTAGCCAAAAGGCTTAGAGCATTGTGTTGAAACAACCAAAGAATGTTGAGAGGGATGTTGGCTAAGGAAAAGGCACTATTTGAATGCACAACTACTACTGCTACTACTGGTACTTAGGCTAAGGGTATTAAGCTGAAACATTAATGGAATGCTGGGGGGGGGGGGGGGTTGAACTAAATAAAAATAAACTGCGTACATGCATTTTATCAAAACAGCATATCACTATCTTTGGAACGGTTTAAAGTATTAATTTGAAATTTCACGGACATGTTGAGGGAGATATTGAACTGACGAAAAGGTGGTAGGGCCACATTATCACAATTGCTACTACTACAGCTACTACTGAGACTATCGGTATTAAGGTGTAAATTTAGGAAATGTCTAAGGGGATTTGTGAACTAAATGAAAACACACTATGTTTATGCAGGTTGTCAAAAGGGCGTATCAGCAATCTGTCATGAATGGCTTAGAGCATTAAGTTGGAACTATCAGAGCATGTTAAGGGGGATCTTGAACTAACCAAATGGCGCTATGTCCATACTGCTACTACTACTACTACGATTAATACTAGCACTGAGGTTAAGGGTATTAAGGTGAAAATGTCAGACAATACTTAGGGGGATGTTGAACTAAATCAAAACACACTATGTGCATGCAGGTAGTCAAAAGGGCGTTTTAGCAGTTTCCCAGGAACGGCTTAGAGCATCAATTTGAAGATTCTGGGCATGTTAAGGGGGATGTTGACTAACCATAGCAAAAGGTGCTATGGTTATATTAAAAAGTAAAGATAAATTATGTGGCACTGGAGTCTAAATTCATAACCGACTATACTAATATCCGTTTCATGGCCTTTCATCCTGGAAGTCCAATGGAGAGTTGGGGCCAGCCATCCTGTGCTTTCGTAAACCCGTTCCGTTTATCTTCCCCTGAATTCTCCAGACGAGATAAAAAAAAAGAAACTCGAAAAGAAACTCGATTCCTCCTGGAATCCATTTTGAGCTGTGTCGAATCTGGCTGAGTTTACAGAGTCACGCCACTGACCCCCGTTCTGAAACAAATAACCAGAGGCACCAGGACTCGAGGCCCAGTCCTCACGGACATAGGACTTCAAGTCTAGCGTGCCAACTAATATTCTAGTTTGGACAATGTTTAATTAAACATGGATTTTAAAAGAAAGTATCTGCAATAAATCTAAAATGACTCAAGGCATTCAGGTGAAGCTTTTAGGGAATTTTGAGGTGCATGTTGAACGGAATCAAAACGCATATCTTTATATAAATTTTGAAATTATAATCAAACTCAATAATTTTTGGCTACTACATTCTCGGCGCGTACAAACAACTCCCCCATTTAATCTACCATCAGCGGTCCAGTGTATATCACCCTGGAACACGTATTTTGGCAGAAACTTTCTCATAACTCCTTTGAAACCAACTCGAGGTTCTGAAACCAACTTGTAATTTCTAAAAACATCTAATAATAACATTACACTACTATTTACTGATTCTTATATGTGTATTGGAATAAATTAATTTAAAATTAGATTCTTTAAAAGTCAGGGTTACAAAGGTGAAGCCAAGTTTACGTTTAAGAGAAATCTGACTTGTCTACACGTGAAAAAATCTAATGTCGCTAATGTCTCTGCTTGTTTAAATGTTCTCCAGAGCACTTGCATCTCGGTCCGGCTTTGTCAAATGGTTGAGATAGGGAATGATTGTTCTGTCTAAATTTATCTACAGTGGTATGAGGGTTGTATCGCCCAAAACACTAAAAAGGGCATTTCAGCAATATCTCAAGAACGGCTGAGGGTATTAAATTGAACCCTTCAGAGCTACTACAACTTCTACCTTTGCTACTGCAACTACTACTAGTGCTACTGCTACTGTCACCGTTTACGACTGAAACTGCTTGCGTTTGTCACTACTTGGAACTGCCAATATTTGCGACGACCACTCTAACCACTTTTGATTGCGACTACAACTACTTGGAGCTGTGATTGTTAATACATGCAACTTTGACTGCAACAACTACCTGCGTCTGGAGCTACTTACGACTACTGATGCAACTACTAGTGATTGAGACTACAAATAATTGACGCACCGACTGTGACTCCTGGAGACTGCGACTACTTGTAACTAATACTGCAACTGCTTGAAATAGTGACTGCGGCTACATGTGACCGTGACAACTCATAACTGCAACTCTGACAAGTTGCGACTGCTACTACTGCTGCTGTTACTACTACTGCCACTACTGCTGCTACTACTAGTACAACTACTGCTGCTACTACTAGTACAACTACTACTGCTACTAATATTGAAATAAATGAAAACAGTTTAAGTGGATCCAGATTGTCAAAATAGCATATTGTCTATGTCCGAAATTTCCAAACTTTTTATTGGCACTGGTTCTCGTAAGTAGAAAAGTCATATGCAAATGTAATATTCTTAAATGAGTAGTTTCTATTGATGGATTCTATTTATTCTTTTTCCCATTGGCTTGATAAAATTGCAGACAAATAAAATAGTTTTTAATAAGCAATTTGCATTGGTCGATTCTGTTCATTCTGGATTTCAGAAGTTCATAAAATTATATACAAACAAGATAGTTTTCAATATAGACAAGTTACAGACAAATGAAATCGTATTTAATAAGCACTTTTCGTTTACTGGTTCAAATTTCTCTGTTTCTCTTAAGTGTAAAAAATTGTATACCAGTGAAGTAGTTTTCAATTAATAGTTTTCATCGATCGGTTTTCATACCTACTTACGAAGACACTGTTGCCGCTAAGGATGAATTCTATGCGAATTTGCAGAAATTGTCTTCTTCAGTTGCTACACGAGACTTCCTGATTGTTGCTGGGGACTTCAACACGAAAATCGACCGGAATGATCAGACCACCACCCAAGTCCTTGGAAAGTTGGGAATGGGACACAAATGCGAAAATAGGCATAGACTGGTAAACTATGTCTTGATGAATAATCTTGCTGTCACCAACACCCTATTTTAGCATAAGACAAGCCATCTATTGACGTGGCACCCAAATGGAGGTGTTACTAAGGCCCAAATTGACTTCCTTCTCGTCCACGAACGCTTGATAAGTTCATTATGGGACTCACACTATTATAAAGGTGCAGACACAGGCTCAAAATCCGGGTCTGATCACAGGCTTGTCCATGTAAAAATCGTACCGCAACTTATAGGTTAAAGAAAGAATAAACCAAAAGCCTAAATTGACATTGGTAAGCTACAAGATAAAGATGTTCGGCAAGCACTAAAGATGGAACTGACGAACCGTTTCGATGCCCTAAACTAAACAGAGGAGGAAAACTGCAAGTCTGAACAGAGATGGGAGATCTTCAAAATAGCGATGAGACAGACCACTGACAAGACCCTTTGCTGAAGGAAAATAAAACGACAGCATTAGATTACAAAAAGAACCCTTTTAACATTCGAAGAGCGAAGGAAAAAGATGAGCGGCCCCGAAGATGTTGCGAAGGAGTTGCAGATCGGTCAAGCGCTTTCCTCGTCTAGACCAACACAAAAAGTGGGAAGAGTGCGTTGTCATTAGAGAAAGCAGCACAAGCGCATAACACCTGAAAGTTCTACCAGATTTACAAGGAATCGACTGGTAGGAAAGCTGCAGTGTCCGAAGTTTTCAAAGGCATATCAGGAAATCATTAGTTGTCAGATTAAGTGCTTGGCCAGATGAAAAAATCACTCCCAAACCATATTTAACCCATAACCATCATGATCTCCTGGCGGTTTCCTCTCTAGTGCCCATAAAGAACTTATAATGTCGAGTTGACCGCCTCAAAAAAACCGGAAATTATAAAAGAGATTAAGCGTCTGAAAAACTACAAAACCACAGGCTAAGACGGACTCCCTGGAACGATACACACAGTGTTGCGAGATCACTGCGGAACAGCTTAGTGGTATCCTTGAAAAAGTGTGGAGGACCAAACTTTCCGAAAGGATTAAAAAACATCAGCCATTCTCCCATTCTGTAAGAAAGATGACAAAACTGAGTGCAAAAATTGTCGAGGAATAAGTCCATTTGACATTTCGGCAAAAATATTTGGGATTATTCTCCTTAACACCTTCAAGGGAGAAATGGAGAAAAGAACCCGTGAAAACCAAGCCGGCTTTTGTCCGGATAGAGGCTGCATTGACGCTATTTTTGCACTTCGCCTCATTATCGGTATAACTTACCCCTGATTCAGATATTTCTGGACTTCATTGCCACCTTCAACTCGATCACTCGCCAAAAACTTTGGAAAATTATAGAAAATGACGGAATACCTCTGAACTGCTTAAAGCATACAATGAGGGGTCAGTGAGCAAAGTTCTAGCTTACAGAGAAGAGACTGAGAAATTCCTTGTTGAGCTCGGATAGAAACATGGCTGCATCTTGCCCCCGACTCTGTTCACTACCGTATTGATTGGGTTCTTGAGATCGGGTTCTTGCCTAGGAGTTAAGATAGGAGAGAACCATTCACTTGAAGCCCTTGACTACGATGATGACGTCGGAATCCTCTCAGATCCAGAGAAAGCCCAAACTATGCTTGATGATGTCGTGACATGGGTAGGTCGCATTGGTCTGAAAGTCAGTACAGGGATGATAAAATTTATGGTAATAAACCACACTGATCCTTTTTTGCTAGTTGTAAACCAAGTGCAGTTGGATTGGGTCAACAGCTTCACATAGTTTGACTCCTAGCTTTGTATTGGTTGATCCTCAGACGCCAATATCCAACAGCGACTACAGAGAGCACAGACGGTCTCTGCCCCCCTCAGAAAGCCATTGTGGAACCAGCGTGAAATTAGTTTATGCATTAAAGTTTGAATCTACTTGGCTCTGGTTCGACCCATCCTTCTTTACAGATGCGAAACTTGGTCGGTGAAAAAACTGCATGAAAATACAAAGGTGTTTGGGCATACCTGTCTGAGAAGTATCCTCAGGATACAACTGCGTCACCGCATATAAAACGTGAGCATACGACAAATGTGGGGCACCAAGGGAAACGTTGTACTCAAGATTAAAGAACACCGACTGAAATGATTAAGCCTTGTCTTACGGAAGCCACCACAGTACTTGTCTCGTCGAATCTTTCCAGCTGAGCCCCCTCACCTTGTGGAATAGACACAAAGAAGGACAGCGGAAAACCGGCGGAACTTGGCTAAATTAGATCTTGAGACTACCTTGAAACATTCAGGAAGTTCTGACAAGGATGAGAAACCTTATAGCACCAACTTGCAGAGCAGCTGGCACCAGACCATGCTACATGGTCCGAACAAGTCTCGAAGATCCTCGATGTCAGGCACGGTGGAAACAACTGATTCCCACTACAAGTACAAGTAAGTAAAAAGTAGTTTTAATTTATCGATTCTTTTCGTTCTGGTTCCCAGAGCCTGAAAACGGTCCAGACCAATTAAAATAGCTTTTAATGAGCAATTTCCATTTATTTATTCTGTTCATTCTGGTTCTCGTAAGTTAAAAAAAAAGATTTCAATAAATATTTTTTATTGATAAATTATATTCATTATGGTCCTCATTGGCTGAAAAAAGGTTTTCAAACAAATGAAATAGTTTTTAGCAAGGAATTTTTAAACCAGTATCTCTTAACGGAAGATTTTTATTTATTCTATTTTCTTTGGCAGAAGAAAATTGTATGCAAGTCTTCAATGAGTGTTTTCTTTTGATTGATTCTATTTTTTTTTTCTGGTTGTCATTGGTTTGCAAATGAAACACCTAGAGTCTGTATGATCAGATTCAGCATCCATAACACAAAAATTTGTTTGCAAAAACGTGTAGGCCTACTGTTTACAAATACGATTTAACATCTACCGATATAAGTAATTCCACAGCAAGAAACATATTTTCATTGCTCAAAAAATGCGCGATAGACGAACAGCATTTGATGAAAATAAGCGCAAACAAGAGAATAATGGAGCTTTTAAAAATCTCTGATCAAATCTGATTTTCTATTATCAATACAAAAACAGATGGTATATATTTTTCCACTTGTAGGAAAAAAAGGAAATTAAACAAAAATGAATAAACTTGAACCGTATTAGTAATTTTCAGCACTTTTAAATATTTACTGAGACGTTCTCATTGGTTAAGAAGATGCAAATAAGAATGCAACTAAATCAGTAAACAAAAATGTTAACCGATTTAAGATTTGTAGTTCATATGATTTCCAAAAATTCGAGCAACTATTGCAATTTTTCTATCACAATGCTGCATAGAATCTTGAACTTATCATAAGATTAAATAAAAAAAAACAAGTTTTTTTAACTGAAAGTAAGGAACGGCGGTTATACTTGAAACGTACAGAAATTATTCCGTATATGAAAAGGGCTGTCCTTTTATTTGGTTAAATGGCTTTCTCAAAACTTGTTTAATTTTATTTAAGAACGTTTTTTATTAGTAATAAATATACGTAACTTACGAATTAACTTACGTAACGAACTTCTATATTCATAGATTTTTAATACGTATATTAGGGGGTTCGCCCCTAGTCAATACCTTTTTCTTTAAGCTGACGTTTGAATTTTGTCCCTATTCTTTAAAAATGACCCCTTAATCACAAAGGCCGTTAATTAGAATAAATAGCTCTTATGAAAGTACTTAAAAATCTTTGGCTTAAAGAGCAAGGTATTGACTAGGGGGTGAACCTAATCATATACGTAAAATTTTCTGTTCGTTTTAAGTTTTGATGTTGCTCCTTACTTTCAGTTGAAAAACTTATTTTTTTCATTTAATTTCTGATATTTTTCTTTAATAATGATGGGAAATCCGACGCCCCTTCATAGCAATGTCACTTCCCCCATGACAACTTCCTTCACGGAAAGATCCTCCCATATAGCCCCCGATCCCCCCCTCACCCCCCACCTACCATAAAAAATCCCCCCTGAAAACGTCTGTATACTTCCCAATAACCAATACTATATGTTAACATGGGGTAAAGTTCAAAACTTTCAGCCCTCCCCCCGGGGACTTCGGGGTTTTAAGTCATTCTAAAAGACATATTTATAATATTTTCGAACATGCTGAAAAAAAATGGCTATCTCAAAATTTTGATCGGGTGACTTTGGGGAAGAAATGAGCGTGGGAGGGGGTCTAGTTGCCTTCCATTTTTTGGTCACTTAAAAAGGGCACTAGAACTTTTAATTTACATTCCAATGAGCCCTCTCACGATATTCTAGGACCACTGGGTCGATACGATCACCCCTGGGGAAAAAAACAAAAAAAAAAAACAAATAAACACACATTTGTTATCTTTCTGGCAAAAAATGCGAAATTCCACATTATTGCAGGTAGGTACTTGAAACCACTACGATAAGGTTTTCATATACTCTGCATATGATGATGTGATTTTCATTAATGTTCTCCAGCTTTCAGGGGGTCTTTTCCCCTTTTTTCTAAAATCAGCGAAATTTTCTCAGGTTCGTAACTTTTGATAAGTAAGACTAAACTTGATGAAACTTATATATTTGAAATCAGCATTAAAACTGATTCTTTTGATGTATCTATTAATAGCAAAATTCCGTTTTTTAGAGTTTCGGTTACCATTGAGCCGGGTCGCTCCTTACTTACAGTTCGTTACCACGAACTGAAAGTATACTTTCATTATTTTTAATTCTTGGACTTCAACATTTTAGAAAAACTGTTCATTAGAAATTGCAATTGCACCATTGGAATCACCAGGATCGAAAAATTTCTACAGCATAATTAGAGCCTTTCACCTTAAAAACAATCCAAATTACATTTTTGCAAAATAATCCCAATAAAAATAGTTTTCAACATTGTTTTTATTAGATAATTAATTATAAAATTTTTTTTTCGGACTGAATGCAAGGAGCAACATTAAAACTTAAAACAGACATAATTTTTTTTATATATGAGGGGGGGGGGCTGCCTCCTCCTCAATACCGCTCTCTTCACGCTTGCTCCTTACCACGAACTATTAGATCCTCTTTGTTTTGGTTCACACTGATTGCAAATTACAGCAAGCAAATTAAATGGTCCATAATCAGGGGCGTAATTTTCTATGGGGCAGGGGGGGGGGTAATTTCGACCCCACCAGACCTTAGTTTACAACCCCAGCCGAATTTCAGTTTTTGCAAAACAAAAAAAACCTTGTCAAAAATAAGATAAGCCTGCATGACTCAAGTATCCAGAGAAACAAGCCAGGTTTCTTTAGTATATCTGCCTTTATGGTAATATATGACCCATTTTTCAGTTTTCATTGTCATTTTCACTTGATTTGGGAAAATTGGCCCAACTAAGGGATTTTGATGAAATTACGCAACTGTCCTTAATGAGTAGTTTTCATAGATTGATTCCAATTCAGCGGTAAAATAAAGATATTTGCTTTCAAATGAAATTAATTGCTCGCAAATACAAGTTACAAGAACAGCTAATACAAGTTAGAAGAACAGATAATACTCGAAATTACAAGTTACAAGAACAAGAACAGCTTTTGATAAAACTAAGAAAAAACTATGAGCATCATTCTGTTTTTAAAGATCACTTTTAAATTTTTCATTATTGAGACAAATAAATTGTATATATTTGTTTTATTTGTAAGAGAAAAGAAAAGAAAACAAAAGTGATTAAAATACTCTAAATTAAAAAATCACCCTTTTGTCAAGAGGGTGTAACCAATAAAACACCAATAATGTCTTATCCGACTCAGGAGCAGAAATAAAGAAACTCGTTTGCAAATACTTCTTGATCGACTGCAAATAAATTTAAGAATGAACAGCTATTGATAAAAGTAAGTACCAAGCAATGAAATTATTTAGCTCTTCAAAATAACTTCTCAAATGTGCTTTTATCGTTTATTACATAAAACAAGCTTACTTTTTCCCTTTGTGGAAAAAAGAACAGATCGAAATTGCATTTTCACTAAAATAAAAAATTCTCAAAACCGCAGTTTAATAAAGCAAATAATGAAAAAAAAAATCTTGCATAATCAAATTCAAAGAAAGCTAAAATCCTAAAAGCTAAAAAAAAAATATAAAAAAGAGGACACTTTCAAAGATCCGTAGCCTGCGGAGGGCTGAGTCTTGAAGTATCTTCCTAGGTATGTTCCTGGAACCCTTACCTATTTAAACTCCCTGTTATAAGGTCCAAAGACAAAAACGAGGAAATTCGCTTGCAAAATTTTTTTATTGCTTGCAGATACAATTTTCAATTTAACAGCTACTGACAAAATTAAGCACAAAGCAAGAAAACAATAGTTTTCAGAATCAAAGTTTTCAGAATTTTCCGTATTTTTTTATTATAAAAAAATCAAGACCAATTTAACTAAGCAAAAAATGATAAAAGAATTCTCATTATCAAATTTAAAGAAGGCTGAAATTTACTTTTTCTTATAAAAAAAGAAACCCTAGTTAACAGTAAAAATATGCTTTAATCTTTAGATTAAAAGAAAAAAAAATTTGTCGATACCTGAAATAATCACTTTTGTAGCCTTAACTAATCACTGAAATGATACTTTTTATGCCAGTCAAAAGTTTTCAACATTCAACAGATATCATGTTGCCTAAATACTTCCACAGAAGGGAACTAACAATGTCCTTGTTGAATAACATTCACTCTAAATTGAAATGCAGCTATCCCAAGTATTAAGTTGTCACTATAAAACTGAAAACCTAAAAAAAGATAAAAATATACAATTAAACATTTAAATTAAACAATCAAAAGATATCATATGACGTTATCATTGGCCCAAACGTAAAGGTTCTTTGATATAGCCTATGGTATTATTTCTATTTAGTTTTTGACATGTATTGATTTAAATCTACCAGGAAAGAGTTACACCAAAAAAGAAAGTATTTTTAGCTTAAATAAATTCAAATCCCTGCTACGCAGAAAGACAACAATCACTAAGCACACGGTTTTGAATTTTCTGTCATGTATTGATTTATTTTCTAGATAAAATATATTGAAAATTGGACAAAGAACTTGATTTAAAAAGAGAAAATCATGGTTGCGACAGGTCAGATTGAGGAAAATAGGTCACTGTTATGCAACAAAAGCCATTCTACCCAAAGCAACTTACTACTGGCTCTTTCCCCTATGATGCCACAATTTGATCTCTGTTAATTAATGGTAATTAATGCTCTCACACTAGTACAACTTTACGTGGCACTGATTTTACGTTATTGAACTTACAGAGGAAATTTTGTCATTAAAGTGTACAGAGCCAAGGAAACTTAGGCTCAGCATAGAACTTTACAATTACTTAAGTTTATTTTATGATATGGAAAAGTAAAAACAGTAGTAATACAATGTAATTTGGTAAGAACAATTAACGAATTATCAAAATAAACCAATAAGATTTCCACGGAAGCTTTTGACGCTTGATCAGAACTTGAATCTTCATCTACATTCCACATTTTTCAGTCTGGAATAGTTTATCAATAATGATTGGGATAATTCTAGATGATAGTCTTATAGATTATGAAGTTAGCCTAGAACAGTGGTTCTCAACCGATTTTGGGGCATGCCCCCCCTAGGCATTTTTTAAATCCTGATACCCCCTCGCGACATTTAAATTTTGTTAATCAACATTTTATGTGTATTTACCTGAAGGAAGCTTTAAAGGCCACTAACTTGGTATCATTCTTTGGGTAGTCCTCAGGCCATATTTTATATTTCTGAAATATTGTCTGAATACAACACTTTTTATGCAATGTGTAACGTCATTGCAATACTATGATCTATCTTTTTGATGCAAGGCGTTCCTCCCCGAACCCCCCCCCCCCCCGCCAAAAATCCCCCATGGAAAATTCTCCCCGGATAATTATCCCCATATTCTACGAACAAATAAACTTTCAAATGGGTGTAAATCCATTTATTTAGACAGTGAAAAAAAAAAACAGGTACAAAAGTCCAGATAGTTCGGTCACATATACAGCGACCGTCTTCAGTAGAAATACTAAATACTTCATTTTTAGTTTCTCTACTGAAGACAGTCGCTGTATATGTTATCGAAATATCTGGAATTTTTTGCCTGTTTTTTTCACTGCCTGAACAAATAGATGTATCTCAATTTTAAAGATTATTTAGTTGTCTTAGAACGGCAGTGGGACCTAAAAAAGCAATATCTAGTTTAAAGGTGTTACATCAAAAATACGTCATAATTCTACCTGGATAATTTCGGATGTTCATTAGAAAGGAAATTGAAAGTCTTAGTCACTTGTCTAAGTCAGAGGCAAAGCTTTAGCGTTGCCTGTAGTAAAGATGCATAAGGCTTCAATGAATTATTATTTACTTTTCATTTTTGTTCGAATGCGCCCTTTCCCAAGGGTTCGATCTGATCGATAGGAAAAAAACCAAAAAAAAAAAAAAACAAACAAGACACATCCATGATCTTTAAATAACGATGAAGACGACACTGCCTTTCCATAATAAAACAAAAAACTTGGAGCTGCTTTAATTTTTTCTTTTTTTTGTAAGTTTTATTTCATTTATATACGTAGTTTGGTAAGGACGCCTTGGATACAAAGCCGAAATATTTTTAAGGTTTAAACGAATTTCCCCGACCTAGATGAACTCCCTATTGTTTTACTTGTTGTGGTATTTATCCATGCTCATTCTTTGCAAAAAAAGAAAAAAAAAGAAACACAATTCCAAAAATTGATGGCTCCCTTACTTTTTTGCAATTGAAAGTGACGTCCTTCACATGAAAAATGTTTTTTGTTTTTTCAAAATTAAGGCTCTAAAGTATGGTCAGCCAAAGGGTGCACGTCCTGCCCAAAACCCACCAAAATATTACTATGCGCCCCAGTGAAGCCTACATCTTGGGAATCCCGGGCTTAGAGTAAAAGGATGTGTTTAAGTGAGACGTGTCAAGTGAGTGTGTTTCAGTTAAGCATAATGCCGGATGCACATTGATTTTTCGTCCAATTCACATTGGCATGGAAAACTCACTTAATTTACTTTACATAAATTATACTTTCATTTAACTCACTTAACTCAGGCAACTTAGGAAGTTGAACATTTTTCAACTTAATGATATTCACTTGAGAAATTCATCTACAATTTATCTATTGTAGAATTGTAGCAGTAATATCTGGTAGGCGTAGACCTTGCTTTGGCTAATTAAGATAGACACAAGACGGCTTTCCAGGCTAAGGAAGGGTAGGCCCTTTTGCAATAGTTTATCAAGGTTGTGTGTTTTCGATTGACGGAAATGCTAGAAAGATTTCACTAGGCTATTAGATGCATAAGCTTTGCTTATAGGCCAGTGTAATATGTTATTTGACGGCCCCTTCCTACCTTGAGAAAAAAACATTTTTTTTTTAACAGAAAGTAAGGAGCGACATTAAAACTTAAAACGAACAAAAACTATTCTGTATATGAAAGGGGCTGTCCTCTCCTCGACACCTCGCTCTTTACGCTAAAATTTTTTATTGTTTTAAAAAATAAAGTTGTGAGACAGAGTCAAGACTTAGCGTAAAGAGCGAGGTGTTGAGGAGGGGACAGCCCCTTTCATATACGGAATAATTTCTGTTGGTTTTAAGTTTTAATGTCGCTCCTTACTTTCAGTAAAAAAAATTGTTTTTTTATTAAGTTTTTGAACGTTTTTGAATTAATGCAGGTTTGATTTTGGCTAACCGTACATGAATAATTAAAACAAAATTTGCATATCAACTTTACTTTTTTTTGGCTAAATGGCTTTCTTGAAATTTTGATCTGACGTAACTTAAGAATTGACTTACGTAACGAACTTCTATATTCGTATATTTTTATTACGTATATTAGGAGGTTCGCCCCTATGCAATACCTCTCTCTTTACGCTGAAGTTCAAACTTTGTTCCAATTCTTTAAGAATGACCCCTTAATTACAAAGGCCGTTAATTAGAATAAATAGCTCTGATGAAAGTAAAAAAAAAAAAAAAAAAAATTAGCGTAAAGAGTCAGGTAATGACTAGGGGGCGAACCCAATCATATACGTAATAATTTCTGCTCGTTTTAAGTTTTGATATTGCTCCTTATGCTCCTTATACTGCTTTTATATTTTCGGTTATTGAGCCGGGTTGCTCCTTACTTGCAGTTCGTTACCACGAACTGTTTGACAGTAGTTACTCTGAATAAAACTTTCAGAAATGAACTGTAGGCCTAAAATATACCCTGATAAAGGTGGAGACCTATTAAAGAATAGAATGCTAAACATTCAAATTCTAATTAGGATTGCCACCACTAGTTTCCCACAATCTCTTATGATTAATATATATGTATATATATATATAATACAAAGCATGTCACTGGGCAGTAAACACAGTGATATATTTTTATTATTGGTTTTTAATGACATGTTTTAGTGGGGAGAGGGTATTATATATAAATAACTGTCAATAGAACATAATTTATTGACACAAAAGCCCAAAGGGCCGTGAACCTTCCGAATCTCTTTATACCTCCCATATCTTCCTTGCTAATAAATTTATTATCTTATCACTCTCCCAAACCTCAACCCCAAGCAATTCTTTCCTTAAATCTATTAATTCACTACACTTCCCCACAAAATGAGCCAAATATTCCTCTTTCCCGTACATGGGACAGAAGTAAGGACCAGAAGCTTGCCTAACCCCTCCCAGATACTTCCTTCTCTCACCAAGTGGCAACCCATCTGACCTAACACAAATAATGAACTTTAGCTGCCTCTTTTGAGGCAGACGAGGTATTTTTCACTATCTTGGAAAGTAGTTAGACTAGGAAAATGAAACTTTCAGGGATGGACCTGCAGACTAAAGTATATCCTGGGAAGGAATTTTGAAGTATCCACCTCCACTCCTTCTCCTGCTAGAGGTCCCTGACCTTGATGACCTTTAAAACTCTTGTTTTTTTTTAAAGTGAAACTTTCCAAAATAGATCTTCTGCTTAAATGAAATGCAAGGAAATTGTTTTCAGCTTCACACCTTTGCTCAATCCCAATTTATAAGATTTCAAAGAGCTGTAATTAAATTTACTAAATTAAGAAAAAATATTGATATGGCTTTAAATAAAGATATAATGTTCTTTTGTCTAAATTCCAATAGGAATAGACCTGTGAAGTAGGCAAATTTTTAAGACATAGAAATCAGAAGAGGGTTAACATAGTAGCTTGGTAATACCTTCGTGGAATGTGTTTTTTGGTCCTCGATTCACTACTCAAAATCTTATTTTCCCAACCTAACCACTTTTCAAGATAGCAAAAAGTAGCTTGAATAGAATTTTACCAATTTTCATTCTGTGAAGGGAAACGTAGGGGAGAACTCCACCTGCATTTAAAGAAAACAGATGCATATGTCTTTTATTTAATGGAAGTAAAAGGGCTTTTTTCTTTATTCATTTGTCTTATTTTCGTTTCTACAAGAATGTTTTCTCTACTTTTTACATTAATATTTATTTTTTATAAATTAACTATTCATACTTGACGCTAATTTAGGCAACAAATTTTTTACCTGCATTGGGCTCCCTGGCTGGTCCCAAAAGTGAGATTGAATTTTTTGGAGACTTACAAATCTTGGAGACTTACTCCTCCTGTCAGTTTAAAGAAAACAGATTGATAATTGAAGCTTTGTTCATTTCTAACTGACATATAGTGGGTTAAAAAAAGTTTTTTTGCTAATAAGAGGACATTTCAATACCAGCATAAAACATCATTTAACCATTTTGAGTGAAGACAAGGGGGCTGATAATTTTAACAGCCCATAAAGTATTATTATACTAGCTGAACTCCATGAAGTATTATTAGAAGAAACTTATCTCAATTTATATTTTTAAGAACGAGGCTGATTCTGTTTTTGTAAAGAGCATAAAGAGGCAGAAAGTGGTACATTTACTTAATTCATGGCTCAGTAATATAAATATTTCCACACTATTGTTGACAATAGGGGCATCCATTGGCAAAAATGTAGAGGTAAGTAGGCCACATACATTTTCAAAATCTAGAATTTTTTATTTCATTGGCTTTATTAAATAAAAATACCAAAAAAGTCTTTCGAAGAAAATAACAGAAACTATATTTCCAAAATTATTGGGAGAATACAAAAATGTAGGGCGAGGTTTGCAACATGTAGTTTCTTTTAAATATAATGAAGATTCTGTTGATTTTTTTACTGTCTTGAATAAAATACAAAAATTTTTTTAATAAAAATAAAAAAAAATCAAGACAATGCTACATGATTTTGATAAAATGTTAAGGAAGTATTGTTAAAGGACTGAAATTCAAGCAAGAATATTTAGGTTTACTTTTGCGTTTTTCAAAATCTTATGTTTGGAATAATAAAAATAGTAATTATGTTTCAATGTGAACAGGAAAATTTCAATGCGAAGAGACCCAGCTAAAACCCCGTAACTTACGTTACTTAGCTTAGGCTACTAAGGGCAATGTGAATCTGGCATAAAGCAACACAACTTAACCACTTAGCGTGGGAAATTCTGAGCGTGATGTGAAAGCCGCATTACCGTTACAACTTCAAATTATAGTTGACAGTACTATATCATTCGTGATGTTTAAAGAAAATTAAAACGAGTTATATAAAAATTCATTCTACCATTCGGGGGTATAATAGACTTGTCCAGGGTAGGTTATATGCTTCTTTCTTTGATCATTCTGTCCTCTATCTTTTTGGACTTCAGTCCATTTTAAGAAAGAATAATCTTAAAAAGAGACCGTCGGTTTATTTCAGGCATTGTAAATTTTTCACGACCCCCAATCCTGAACATTATAGTAGTAGAATAGATCCTAAATTTATGTTTGCAGATGTAACAAACAAAATTGACAATGCTGCACAGGAAGTTACCAGTTTCATCATTCTTCTCAATGATGCTTAATCCTTTAGCATTCTTGAAGGGTGCTAAAGGTTTTATAGAATGTACATTGAAAATGGAATTATTTGTATTATAATGATGAAACAAGGTTTAATTTACACTTCAATACTTTTAAAGTAGCCTATATACTTCTTCGCCGTGCAATGGCCATAAATAACTATTGATCCAGTTCGAAAGCTCCTCAGTCTTTCCCTACAACCTTCCCCATGCCCTTAAATAAAAAACAATCATAGTTAGACCAAAAGAAAAATAAATCTATAAATTTTAGTCTTCCATGAAATTTAATATACCACATAGCAAAAATACATGTAAAATAAGCATAAATGATTGATAATCGATGCATGAAGTGGTGTCTAAAACTTAATTGAGAATGATTGTCGAGACTTCAAATAAGATATCTCTAAAATTATGCATAAATGATGCTTATGTAAAATAAGCATAAATGATTGATAATCGATGCATGAAGTGGTGTCTAAAACTTAATTGAGAGTGATTGTCGAGACTTCAAATAAGATATCTCTAAAATTATGAAAAATGTCTACGTTTTCTTTTGGGAGGGGTACAGACCCAGAATGCTCCCACAAATGAGTTCCTAAACCCACCTATAAAATAGTGTGTTTAAAGCACAGTTCTAGGACTGTTGACTACCTCCATCCTAAGAAATAAAGCATTTCCTTGACGATATTGCCCAAAAACCGCGTTAAAACAAGATGAAACATTTTAAAACTTTCACCTACCTAGCACATAAGGCATTGGAGCCTGTAAAACCTAACGATATCTAACCGTAATATATAAAAAACAACCAAGTCATACATTTTTCTCAATCTGATAACGATAAAAAACAAAACTGCCCCTTTTCTCCATCAAAATAATAAAAACATGATAAAATAACTCCAAAATTCTGGTTAAGCGCTCAGTTCACAGATAGTAAATAGGTACTAGGATTTTTCCCTCGCAAAATACAAAAAGAAACAAACAAACAATAAAACATCAAAAACAAAGAAAAATGCGTTCGCAGCTAAACGCAGTGTTCTCACACATATGTTTAAAAATCTGGATGAGACAATAGTCTGCGGAAAGATTCCTTATTTATATGTATATTATTTTATTATTGTCCAATTTTTTCAGATGGATTGAACCATTCTCAATCCCCTCTAGTCCTTACCCAGTTACACCAATAGCTTGTGAATATTCTTTCATGTTGATGGTCGCTACCGTAATAACAATTAATCAATAATCTCAAAAAGAATCCAAAGCTTTCTCTAAAACCTTTCACAGGAAAGAAAAAGTGATTTATTTTCCTTTATCACAAGAGTTCTCTTTAAGTAATGAAAATAGGAATAATTGCTCGGAGAAGAGATAGGGAAATGAGTATGTTATTGGAGGGAAAATAACTCAATTGAGTTTACATTTTTTCATAAGGGAGACAAAGTTGAAGACACAGACGAGGGACGATTTCTTGATCACTTTAAATTTTGCCAATCTAGGACAATGCAGTTTGTAGTTAAGAGACACAGAATTTTCAGGAAGATTAAATTAAGTAGTAGTTGTTAAGTAAATCATCATAAATATTAATTTATCAAGAAAAAATCATTCAGTACAACTATTTATCAAAACAAACAGCTCTTTTTTAATAGCAAGCTCAGACAAACTCGTAGTTTTAACCACCTTAAAAAACGGTTATGAAATATGAAGTTCAAACTATGATGATGGTACAGTGAAGTAAGAGTGACACCTGTCGTAGAGATGGGTGCCCAAAGCATTCTGAAAACGATGTACAATACCTTTGGATGATTTGCAATAGCTTTTGTTTTACATTTAGTTCTAGCATGTTCTGCTTTTGATATGTTCTCTAGTTATATATAGTATGTCGTCCTAGCTGAGTGGTTAGCGCACAGGGCTTTGAATCCTTTGGCTGTGGGGACGGGGGTTCGAGTCATCGACATACACATATTTATTGACACAGTCGACATAGCACTAGGAAACACTAAAATTGAACTGTTTACAAGGTAAATAAAAGTTACACAAGCACGAACTACAATTACTTTATGCTTTTAAGCAGACTCGTGAAAAAGGGAATAAAAGAATGCTGATACCACGTTGTGCGGCAGTAAACTGGTTGTAAATAATTTCTGAGACCACCCTGGCTAATCATGATAAAACATAAAATCGCAAAGAAAACGAGGACAATTACAGCCAGTGAACAAATTGAAAAATTATGCAAATATTTCGGTCAAGACCTCCGCTTGACCATCCTCAGTGCAGAATAAAACTAATAAAAACATAAAAAACCAAACCTTAAAATAAAAACATAAAAGTAAAATTGTCGTCCAATTCCAATTTTAGTTTTGTGTTTTTATTTTAAAGTTTAGTTTTTTATGTTTTTATTAGTTTTATTCTGCACTGAGGAGGGTCAAGCGGAGGTTTTGAACGAAATATTTGCACAATTTTTCAATTTTATCACTGCCTGTTAATTGTCCTCGTCTTCTCCGCGATTTAATGTTTTATAGTAAACTGGTTCCAACTTGTTCTGTCTTCTGGCGAGTGTGTTAAGGGGGAGGATACACCTGTGTTTTGAGATTCTTAAAATGTATTGTCAAAATTTGATTACAAGATTTTGGCGACAGTTGCGGAGTGACTCAAGTCCTAGTAATTCAACGGCCTTTTCGTCCTGGTCCTGGTGTCACTGGTTATTTGGTTTGAAACAGGGGTTAGCGGAGTGACTCAAGTCCTAGTAATTCAACGGCCTTTTCGTCCTGGTGTCACTGGTTATTTGGTTTGAAACAGGGGTTAGCGGTGTGACTAAGGAAACTCAGCCAAGAGCGACTCAGCTCCAAATTGGTACCTGGAGAAATCTGGAGGAAAAACACATGATGCGTTGGATGACGCCTCAGTACCTGCGCTACATAGACCATTGGTCAGCATATGAAAAAGTTTAAAAAAAGAAGTATTTATAGCATGGTCTTTATAAATGAAATGACTATAAAAAACTCATGCATTTCATTCATTCTCTAAATAAAAAAAGGTAAAACGGTTAAAATACTATCCCTAAAAAAACCTAAAAAAAGATTAAAACCCAAAAACTAGAAAAAAGGCAAGTAAAAGTGATTATGGGAAAAACGGTGTAGTAGTCACACTTTAACAAGGGGTATTTAGAGTAAGAATAAAAAGAGACATAGAGACGAGCATACATATAACATCACTACAAAAATGGAGTATAATACCCTTAGATGGTTTGCAATATTGCATTATGTTTAAATTTATCTCTAGTACGACCAACTTATGATTTGTGGCCTAGTTACTTGTAGCATGATTAACAAGAAATAGTTAGTTTGATTGTTTTCTTTTTTCAAAAAAAGTCATCAGCATTATTCTTTTCATAGACTGAGTATCTGTTTTACGCAAAGGAGGATGGACCTTACAAGCAATACGTCTACGCAGTACCGTTGTCCTTTATATAATACTCACTACCTGTACATATCTCAGTACAAGTTTTAACTCGGTTTCAACCTTTCGGTTCACTACGTGACTTTTATTACTACTACTAACGAAGTCGTGTCTTGGTTGTGCGTCACGCAAAATGGAACAGCGGAATTTGGAGTAACGTTATGCCATTGCATTTTTTGGTAAGTTTCAAGAATTGGCAAGTGTAACGTTTGAAAATTTTAAACATGAAGAACGTTTTTTATTCCGAGCTTCTTGGTAGAAATTATTTTCGGAAGGTACAACATCTTAACATGTTGAAGATGAACCTTGTTCAGGGAGGCCTTCATTTTAGAACGTCGATCCTGATTTTTTTTTTCTCTGACCAAAGGGGGTCGTTTACGAAGAATTTGTTCCTCCAGAAAAAAACTTCTAACCAATTTTTTATAAAAGTCGTTCTTGAAAGGACAAAAAAAAGTCCTCTTTTGGGCAAGGCCAGACGAAAAATGAATGGTCCATCATGACAACAAACCATGTCACACTGCCCCGTCAAAAACATAATGCTTTACATCTAATTGTATTTATGTTGTTCATCAACCCCTTATTCACCTGATCTCCCCCTCTCATTCCCATGTCCCATGTCTGATACCAGAAAAGAACTGGCGATTCAACATTTTTTTAAATTCTAAAAGACTGTATTTTTACAGTGCTTTCAGTTCATTTGTGTTTCATTAATTTTCTTTAAACAAGATTCAAGTTATAATAAAGAAGGCCTTCCATTACCGACTAAATATCTAATAGCTTAATAATAATCAAAATATCGTGTCTAAAACCTTATTGAGCAGGCAGGATAGCTCAATAATCACTGCAACCTTTGGATACTTCGGGTAACCTGAGCCTAATGGCTGATTTAGGGACACAGAAAATACTTCCCAAGATACCTTAAGCATTGTTGGTTGACGAAAGATAATACAGCTTTTATTAATCAAACAACGATCCCTTGAGACATTAGAACGTTCCCGAGGCTGATTAAGCATGCCGAGTCATGTTTGCATTTCTTTATACGACGGAAAGGAATCCGTGTTTACTGCTGATATGCAGATATTCTCATTAACGCTGTCTAAACAATCGTTTGAGACTTAGGGCAGTGGTTAATTAATATGCTTTAAAAAAAAATCAAACCAAACCTGCATCCTTACTACGAAGATCCTAAATATGAAGCGTTTTAAATAAGGTACCATTTGAGATTTTGAAACTGACCACGTCCTCACCCAGAGGGATATGTTCATTTCCTATAGGGAGGGCTATTAGTAAAGGGTTAAAGTAAAGGGTCAAAAGAAAAGAACACAATCTAGTAACAGGAAAAGATATAGAGAAAGATGAAAAAGTTTGTGATACCTTGGATGTGAAGGAAGATATGCTTTGTGAGGAAGCATTAGCGACAGAATTAAAATGATTAAAAAATAATGAAGCTCCAGGTGCTGATAGGGTGGTAAATGAGTTTCTTAAATATGGTGGCTCTGAGGTTAGAAATAAAATTACTGAAGATTATGAATAACTTTTGAAAAAGGGGAAGTACCTAACGATTTTAGGAAAACCTTAATTAAGCCACTTGACTAAGGTTTTCTACTTATCACCCAGAAAGGTGATAAGAGTGACTGTGATAATTATCGAGGCATTAGTCTTGTCTCTGTAGGTAGCAAATTACTTAGTAATATGATACATTTAGACTGAGAGATGCTGTAGACAAAGTTTTAAGAAAAGAACAGTGCGGTTTTAGAAAAGGTGGAGCATGTGTCGACCAAATTTTCACTCTGAGGTTATCAATTGAGAAGTGCCTGAGTTGTCAAACACCTTTGGTCCTCAGTTTTATAGATTATGAGCAAGCGTTCGATTCTGTTGATAGAAGAGCTTTAGCAAATGTTTTATCCTTGAACGGTTGTTGCAAAACCAGTTAGCAGCTGGTTTCGCATTAAATAAGGAGTTAAGCAGGGTTGTGTTCTATCCCACTTTATATGGATTATTTTGATGGAGTTTGTCTTAAGGAGCACAGGAAAGGCAATGGGAGACCAAAGAATCAAATGGGGAGGAAAAAGTCTCCTGGACTTAGATTATGCTGATGATTTAAGCATCCTAGATGAAAGTAAAATGAATGATCTTTTAGAGGTTTTGCGAGTTCAGTGCGCTCGAATAGGTTTGAAATCCTTGAAGGTTTCAATTTAATACCTTTACCTATACCTGACATATTGAAGATACGCTCTTTTCACGACCTGGACGTATATATTCTCTTTTGATTTAGATCAACGTATCCTCAACATTCCAAGAAAGTTTGAGCGTAATAACCATAGCCGTTTCTGAAATATTATAGATACAGCCTTTTGAGATCCTAGGTGCACGTGGAGTACTTTGACTTATTTCAATGTTCCCATTAATATTCCAAGGAATTTTTAAATGAATACCCTTTGCCGTTTCTGCTATATTGCAGCCACTCTCTTTTGAAGACCTTAATGCACATTTTGTCTTTTGATTTTGCTAAACACCCTCTCAAGGTTCTCCAAAAGTTTGAACATAATAACCTAAGCCGTTGCTGAGATTTAGCAGATAGACCCTATTATCAACCTGGGTAAACATAGGGTATTTTAATTTAGTCCCTATCCGCCCTAGACATTCCCTGAAAGTTTTACCTCAAAGTCTGAAAATTTAGCTCATATGCCCTTTTGACAACCACCAGCACTTCTTGAAATTCTAAGTTAGTACCTTTGGCTGTTTCTGAACCATTGCAGATACAGCTTTTAGGCAACCTGGTGCAAATAGTATCTTTTGATTTAGCTCCCCATCGCTCTCAGTTTTCCCTGAAAATTTCAACTTAATAATAGTAGGTGTTGATGAGTTATTGCAGATATGCCCTTTTTCTAACCTGTAACCACACAGTGACATCTCATTTAGTTCCCTGAACTCCCTGAAAGTTTTATACCATTAGATTTTTCGGAGATATTATACATGCACCCTTTGGATAACCATTGATGCACGGATTGTCTATTTAAAAATACCCCACCATTCCCTGTACGTCTCAACTTAATACCTTTAGCATTTCCAAAGATACTACAGATACACACTTTTGAAGACCGGGATGGGCATAGACTTATCTTATGTTGCTTAACAACACCTCAGCATTCCCTTGAATTTTCAGCTTAATACCCCAAGTCACTAAAGAGATTTAGCAGATACGCTATTTTGCAACCTAGGTGTAAGTATTGTCTTGCAATTCAGCTCCCCATCGCCCTCAACATTCCATTAAAGTTTCAACGTAATACCAAGGTTCATTTCTAAATTATTTACAGTACGGCTTTTAGTCAACCTGGGTAGAGATAGTATCTGTTAATTTAATTCCTCATTGCCCCCGTCATTCCCTTAAAATTTCAGTTTAATACCTTTAGCTGTTTCTTAAATTTCGCAAATACGGCTTTTTGACAGCTTGCGTGCAGATAGTGTCTTTTAATTTAGTATCTGGTCAGTCTCAGTGTTCCCTAAAAATTTCAACTCAATACCCAAGCTGCTCCTGAAATATTGCAGACATACCCTTTTGCCAATCTGGATCTACAGAAAAACATTTTTGACAACCTGGGTTCACACAGGGTCTTACAATTTACTTCCTCTCAGCCCTTTGTATTCCACCGAAGTTTCAAATTGATACCCACAGCTGTTCCCTTAGATATTGCAGATATACCTTTCTGGTAACTAGGACCCACATAATATTTTTTGATTTAGGTCAATAAAGGCCGTATTGCATATACAACATTTTGAAAACCTGGATGCTTATAAAGTTTTTAGGTTTAGTTCGACATATCCTCAACATCATCGGATAGTTTCAACTTAATACCTTAAAGCATTTCTGAAATATTTTAGATACCCCCTTTTGACAAGATGGATGCAAATACTGTCTTTTGATTTAGTTTCAAATACGTCTAAATATTCCCCTAAAAGTCTAAACCTAATAACCTTAATAAGACTTAATAGGATAGCTAATAAGATATTGCATATACACCCTTTTTAAAAACTGGATGCACACAGTACCTTTTGATTTTGTTCAACACCTCCCCCCCAACATTCCAACTAGTGAAAGTTTGAACTTAATATACTAGGACATTCCTGAGATTTAGCACATCAAGGCTGAGTATTAAATAAAAACTAATATGACAAGTAATTACTTACCGTCTGTTACTACAAAATAGGTGATTCCAGGCTCCTTAAATGTGAAGGAGCCAGTCATCCCTCACCCCAACCGATGATCGCAAAGGTTATCAAGCCATAACAGCTAGTTGTTACAAGTTCCTCCCTTGCCTTGAGAAATTTCTCAGTGAGATGGGGGTCAAAATATTAATGAAACATGAACAATAAATTTTAGGGTTATAGTTTTTTAGTTTTTCTTTTAAATAATTTTTTAACAGATCATTTTAGAGGAGATACTCTCCTCAGCATTCCCCTATCCCCTCTTCTGAGCAGGTAAGCATACGGGTTGGATATTTTACAACACACCTGAATTATTACTGCAATAAGAGGGAAACCCATATTCTAGGTTTAGTTCTAGTGCCCATACCCATACGAATGTACCCAGAGTACCTAGAATAATAGTACCCATACCCATACAGTCACTACTAATACCCATACTACAGTCACTACTTCACTACCAACAGTCACTACTAATACCCATATTCTATTTTTAGTCTAATAATATTACAAGAAAGCTCTACAGGCTTTACTCTCCTGTGACCTCTTTCAAACCATACTCTTCTTCTTCCCCTTTTAGTTTGATGTGCTCAACTTTGACTGTTTTTTTATAACTGAATTAGTTTTTTTGGGTGTGTTATCTATTACGGAAAGTTAATTTTGCGGCACTCTCATTTATGCTACGTAATTGGATATTTCATAAGAGCAAATGTATTTTTTTTTCGTATGTTCATGCAAAATTTTACTTAGAAAAAATATCATAGCCAAAGCCAAAAATTCATAGAATTGGGATTTTAATGTCTAATGGGGGTTACCCTAAGGATAAAGAATTAGTATAGCTTCTCGCGGCAAACTTTACTCAGAAAATATTGTTTCAAAAATTCATAGTGGGTACAAAAGAATTTAAAATTAACATATTTTAAAACATCGCAGTTTGCCAGTATTTTTCTCTTTGTGCACCAAGATACTTCCGCAACAGTAGCTGAATTTAGACTAATGGTATAAACTAACCTTATTTTTCATGCTTTTTACTTTGAAACACGATATAAAAGTTTGCAAAAGAGGATATTGAAAGCTACACACGAGACTACATAACAATAAACTCATTTTCAAACAAAGTGAAATACCTAACGCAGACATGGGCACGGGCAGTTTTTTATGGGGTAGGGACCAATTAGAAAAATTATAATTTGAATAAGAATTTCCAAGAAAATCAGAAACAATCAGGATTGCAGGGGGGCTCAGGCCCAGAGCCCCCCCCCCCCCGCTCCTGCGCAGGCCTACGAGTAATATAAAAATTAAAAAAACACAATTTTTTGAAAAAGAAATGGACCTGAAGACAAAGATCGAAGTCTATGTGGCTTGCAATCATCCCATTCTGCTATATGGTTTCAAAACAAGGTCACTAAGCGAAAAGAATAGCAATCACTCAACATGTTTGACAGGAATTGGATAAGATCCATATAGAATGGCTAAGTGCTGAAGAACCATACAAGTACCTAAGAGCCATACAGAGTGCCTAAATACCTAAGAGTCATGTAAGGGTTTAAGAGCCAAATGGGATGCATAAGTGCCTAAGCGGCACATAAAGACCAAATTGCAATATAATGCCTAAATGCCAAAGAATCATTAGTGCCTAAGAGCCACACGGAGTAATGACCACAGGACAAATAATGACCACCTGTCGAAAAATATTAAATCAAAGATTCAAGTTATTCCCCATTGTCAAAACCGAAGATTAAGACGGTTTTGAAACCTTATCAAAGGCCCTAAGCAGGTACTTGACCGCCAGTCCCTTAAATTCAAGCATCTATTTCACGGGAAAAAACTCCAACTGGGACCAAACTAAATATATAACCCTCACACTAAACATACTTCTCCCAAAGAACATTTCCCTGTCAGAATCCATCCGTCCTACAGTATTTTTAAGCCTATACCTATATTATTCGTCATCCGTTGCCTTACCTCAAAGTGTGAAAAAAGTTTCTGTTCCCAAAATTAAAGAAAGAATAACAACTTGTTATCATGACAATTCCATTTTTGCTTTCTCCCAGATTCATCGTTTATTTATATGAATCTACCATTTTTAACTACACTGTCTCTTCTTATCTTTTTTACCTGGTTTTTGAATTTTTTAAATTTTCCTTTTAAATCTCGGGACGTTGCTATATTCGCATTTAAGGTTTTCTTTTAATCTTCCTTTTCGTGTTCTGTTTTAAGCGAAAAATTCGGATTCAATCCTCCAGAACTTGAGATACTCCATTTTCGTCAATATATTTGACCTTATGCTATCTTAGATCATGTCATGCTGCAATTAACAACTCTGTTCCTGTCGGGGGTTTCTTAAAAAATAAAAAAAATATGGCATCAAATGATCTGTCCCAAAATAGAAGATCGAATACTATGGCAGAACATAATCCAGAAAACCCTTTGGGGCAAGTGGGGCAGAACAACCTGTGACTCGTCCCAAATTTCAAGTAAGGCAGTAATTCATATAAGTCGTTGATAAACTCTAAGACTTACTGTAAATAGAAACTGCAAAAGAGTCAACTAACTATTGAACAGACTGAGTTTCTTCTTCTTCTGAGAGTATACTGGATGAAGGACTAACTGTGCCATGTGATGTCGGAGATTCCTTGCATGGCACGTCTGAGACTTTGAGGATCTTCCCATTCGGGGTTACTCCTGGAGTCACTTGTTTCGAGTCTCTGAAAACGTAAAATAAATAAACAAATAAATCTTATGGATGTTAAGGAAAATATTAAAAGAATTTCCAGAGTCGAACAGAAACAAAGCGGTACTAGGTAAGTCAAACAGATTATAGAACGTAAATTCTTACAACTTAGTGAAAAGACACAGCAGCTTAAGAATGACGAACACTCCCAGCAAGGAGATAGCAGCGTTATATAGAAAGAAATATATGACAACAGTTTTTTTTTCTTTGACGACATTTAATGTAATACAAGTTATATTTAATGCATTGGTAGGGCGTAATCTGACAATGGGGACAGGGTAAAGAGTTTGCTGCCCACGTACTGTATATATGTGTTTTGTCACTATTTTACTATTATTATCATTGTTACTTTTTGGTTTACTTTATTTTTTATTACTCATTAACCATTCAACCGTTTGGTTTAGTCAGCCCGGTCTTTTTTCTTTTTTTGCGAGTAGATGCATGTTTTGACAAATTCACTATTCGATAACATTAAAAAACTATAGAAAAGGCCTAGAGTGGTGAAGTTCCCTAGGATGGATCAATCTCATTCAGAAAAATTTGAGCTAAAGCGAAAACACATAATGTGCCCCCCCCCATAAAATGGGGGCGTATACCCCATTGCATGCTATTGCAAATGCTATACCACATTTATAAGGTTATGAGCTGAAGTGAGCAGTGTTCTTACTAATGAAATTGGCAAAGGTTATATAAAAGGGCTACGCACACTCCAAGAAATTTAATAAAATAATGGTAACACAATTTGCATGTTCTGTAAAGGGCCCGAAATATGCAAACAAATTCATGCTCCATGGATGACACATTATACAGTATCAAATACTCTATTGTTCTACATACTTAGCTGTATGACTGTTCAGGGAAGATCATTGGCCTGCAAGACTTGAGAGGCCAGCCTAAAGAGGCGCCGTTATCACCATTTGCACCCACCCCCATGTGAATTGACCCAAATATGTTATGGACGCTATAACAACACGCGGCAATAAAATTGTTTTTTACTTGAATGCGATTACCACAAGCAAGCAAAAAAAAAAAAAAAAAAAAAAAAAAAAAAAAAACTTTTGGCCAAACTATCACAAAAACCAGCATAGTTAAAATTTTACCGCTTCAATAAAACCAAAATTTGATGAAGTAAAAAAAAGTACGGAAAAACAACATGGATCATATCCCGACGCAAACAATCCAAGAGGGAAAAGTAAGAGTAGAAGATCCATACCATGCAACTAAAAATGATAAACTCATACGGTAACAGTACCTACTGTTCAATTGATAGACTATTGTACCGCTCGGACATATTACAGTAAAGTAAGTTAAGCAAAACTTATATTACAATGGTCTCAGACGAAACACAATATACATATATATACATATATATACATATATATATATATATATATATATATATATATATATATATATATATATATATATATATATATATATATATATATATATATATATATATTTATATATATATATATACATATATATACATATATATATATATATATATATATATATATATATATATATATATATATATACACATATATATACATATATATACATATATATATATATATATATATATATATATATATATATATATATATATATATATATATATATATATATATATATATATATATATATATATATATAAGAATGCGATAAGTAAGGATTATTTTGTTTGAACACGATTAACACAAACCAAGGATGCATAGCTTTCCTTTTTGCCAAACTACAACTAAAATAAAAAAAAATCCAAACCCTCCATTTATGTTTCCATAAATGATAATCATTTATGTTTTATTGTGTTTTTTCTCTTAATTTGTGTTTTTCAAAGTAAATATTTTAGAAAATGTACCAAACGTCCCGACATTGAAACCAACAATACTATGAAATTCTGGTTTTCTTTGGTCTTGAACATAGTTTCTTACTTTTTTCTTCAAGCTCTTTATAGTTTTCAATAGTGGCTTCTGGATTTAGATAGAATAAAAACTCGGCTTTTCATAGATATACTAATTTTGATTGCAATTTTACCCATCTCTTTATTAAAAAGGGAAAAGAATAGACAGGTATATTTACATATAATATAATCAAACGTACTTATTTCTTACAATTCTATTTATTTACTTTCTAGTGTTCAATGGAAGTCAAGTGTTAGATAAAATGAAAGCATGGTATTCATAGATATAAAAATTTTGAATAGAGGTAGCCACCTCCCCTTCTCAAATGGATAAAAAAAATTGCCCGAATTCAGTAAACATTTTACATTCAACATTCCTTGGTCCAGTGGTCACATGTCATATAGCTACGTAGGCGGTTGATTCAATTCCCGCTTGATTCACTTGTCCTGGATTCTGCTATTTCTGTTGCTTCTTTGAACTGGGAGAGGGATCTAAATACAGAACCCCCAATGAAAACTATAGTGAACATGAATAGAAATTAAGATTAAATATGTTTATAGGCAAAAAAAAACACAAAAAACATCAGACCATCAGTTCCAGTATTGGGACGTTTGGTACAGTTTCTAAAATCTTTATAGTGGCCAAGCGCTCTGTGATAATCCAAAAAAGCGAGACCGGGTGATTACTTTGCTATAATGACCGTGAGACAAGTGCACAACATTCAATACCCTGTTAGTCACTCGTCCCTGTTAGTCACTAATCCTTCTTTGCAAAGATCAAAAGCAGGTGACTAAGACGATCGTCTCCTGTGGTCGAGCGCAGATAGTTCTTCACTATTTCCAGACCAGAAAACAAGCATTCATTGCTGAATATCGTGACAGGAAGTGTGGCAGCAATATGAAGAACTTGGATAATTTCTGAATAGGCCACTGGAAGTGTCTGGATGTTATAGATGACGTCCATGAAGTTCTTCGGCTTTGCCTCCTCCTCGAGCAAAATCCGCTTGGCAATACCAGCTTGGGCCTCAAGAAGAATCTGGTCAATGTCCATTTCAGAATAAAGTTCAGAGAATTGCTTGAGAAGCCCTGTATCCATGAATTTGGTAGAGCTGGGGTCCAGAGCTTCGAGTGTATTGAGCACTGGAAGGTTATCGGTAAACCGTCTGTCGAATTCCGCAATCAGACGATCTACAGTCTCCAGGTACTCGCTTTTCATTTCTTCCGCTAGAGATAAAGCTCTATTGCCAGATTCAACGAAGTTTTTTTTCCAAACGTCGAAGTGTTCATGAATTCTTTCAAGTGTTTGGTAATCTTTTGGGTTATTCTAGTTCGTCCCTTCTGACCCGCAGAGGAGGATCCGGTCACGGGTCTATTCACGTCAGGTACTTCAATTTCAAGACCTTCAGCAATTTCAGCAGTTCAGCTATTTCCTTCCTTGTTGCTTGAATCAAGGTAAGGGTCCTAGATATTACCAGATAAACTGCCTGAAGCTGCTCAGAAAGGGAGTTTCTCGTCCTCAGAATTACTTCCATATAGAGCAACTGGAATATCACTGTGAAAGATTACATTTTCTCTGGAGCCCAGTTGCTTCTGCTCGAGCTTCACTATCAGCTCCCTCGCTGACTACAGACAGTACAGCCAGAATACCTTCATATCGGAGTCTTATCTTCGATATTGATCGACACCAGTATGACCATCTTGTCGCAGCACTCCTTTCTAATTCCAGGACTAGCAGATGAGTAGCCTTTTGGGACTCGACAAAAAGCTGATGTCTGGTGTTGCTGTTGGAAATGAACGTGTACAGATTTTGGACTAACGAAAAAATTGAGCCAACAGTTCCAACACCTTCAACGCAGTTTGCAATTACCTATGCACATGGCAATAAATGTATATTGCTTGTGGCGCTTTCGCTCTCAGTCGCGCTTGGACACCAGAGAAGGGCCCGCTTATCCCGCTTGCTCCGTCGTAGCACTGAGCAACACAATAGTTCCAGTCGAGACAAGTTTCGCCACTATGTCGTGAATGCGTGACTACAGCAAACCGAATGCGGCTTCATATTACCAGTCGGCGTTGTAGCTAATCGAATGGGGCTTCATATCGCCTGTCGGCATTGTAACAGTAGCCTACCCAGCCATAAATGAGGTGACTACCAACTTTGTCAGAAAAGCCATAGTTTGACACCGTATAAACTACCCAACGCGGTTCAGAATAGTAACTTTGGTCCACCAGATCCCGAAACAAAAGAAACGACTTAATAAAACACAAATACTGTAGGTTACTAACTTGCCGAGCCGGTTCACTTGGCTTTTGCTTCTTAATCCATCTGTTCAGAGAAAATTGATTTTCTGCTTCTTTCTCCTTCTTCAATGCTGCCAATTTACGCTTTTGAGCTCCTGACCAACTCATGAATTCTCAATGGCTCTTCAGCTGCTGATAGTAGATAGTAAACTGGCGAACTGGGCGAATAATACATTGGTATTATTATATGGATGGCCTTACGGTTTTAAACAAATCCATTCATTTAAACTGATCTTTATATCCGCAAATTAGCTGTTTAAATTAGCTTGGTCAGAAACTCATATGTCCCTACAACTTTTGCACGACCCATTTGCACTAATTGCATTATCATACTTAATCTCACTATTAT
The DNA here is from genome assembly GCF_049724085.1 of Artemia sp. Qi Xiang Cuo. Taxonomy (NCBI): domain Eukaryota; kingdom Metazoa; phylum Arthropoda; class Branchiopoda; order Anostraca; family Artemiidae; genus Artemia; species Artemia sp. Qi Xiang Cuo. The sequence continues at coordinate 85,417,650 of NC_142794.1, forward strand.
CCAAGTTAATGTACATATACATGTAGCAGTTTCAAAATTTTGACTAATTGCTAATTGTAATTTTGTTCCTGTATATTTTTTACTTTTTGGGAGGTAGCTTTGGGCCCCCAGAAAAATTAGGGTTGGCAATGGCCTACCCCTGCACCCCCTCCGAAATGGTGCCCCTGAATATAGCCTACCATCTTTTTTATTTAAATTAGGATTTAGCGAAACGAAACGACTGAATGACATTGCTAAACAACCGTTTTATGTATTCTGCTGTTAGCCTATCTGTCTTCCAGGTTCGACGGTTTGTTCAAGTAATGACCCCACTATTACTTAGTATACATGGAGGCAGGCAGTAGCGTCGTTTGGGAAGGACAAGGGGGCAGTTACCCCCCCCCCCCCAACAATTCACAAAAAAAACTATAATTTATTAAGTAACCTAAAAACTATTGCTCGTTTGATGCGTGTGCATTGTTTATTTATGTATTGTATAATATTTTTGAAATTAACCAAGTAACGTGTTTGCTAAACAGCAACTTTCCTTCACTACCTCCTGAAGAAAAATGTAATATTGAAGACTTAGGGCAGACACATATCCCCTTTACTCTTTTTTTCTTGAGTTTTCAGTATCCACTGTAAAATAAATTCCCAAAACAACTTTTTAGACATCTTGAATTCAGATTTAGGCTTGTGATTTTAACCATTGTTTTAACATTCCTTTCCCCTGAAAGATATCCCATGCCCCTTTACTTCTTGGATGTGGATCCCTTCTTGCCCCCCTCCCTCAATAAAATACAGGAGCTACACTACCGGTGGCAGGGATCAGGTTATCTACACTGTTATAATAATTTTTTGAGCACCAAAACTAACATCTATCACAAAGATTAGCAACCTGTTGTAGCGACTTCAGATCCAAAGAGACCCAACCCGGATGTCAAGGACCAAAGGAACAAGGACCATAGCTTAATCAAAAGCTCGATTCCTGTTGTAAACTGAAGGACTAAAATCTAACAAAATGTAAGAGAAAACGGAAAATTAACTAAAATACCCTAGAAATAAAGCAAACTTGGATATAATCATCCCACTGTCAAATTAAAAGTGGTTTGACTGATTTAGCGTCTTCTCCACACATAGTCAATAAGTAGTTTTAAAAGGACGTTTAGAGATAAATGTCTTTTAAATACGTTACTTATCTTCCACTTTTATCTTTATTTCAATTTTAAGTTACCCTCTAACTGTTTATCTCTTCTCGTCATTACGAAATGAAGTTTGCACAATCTGTTCCTCTCAAAAATTTTCAGTTTAGAGCCCCTTGGGCATTTGAGGACACACATAAAATTCGAAAACAATAATCTATCATAACAGAAAAAAATTACTCTGATTTCTAACTTGCACCTTTTATCTGTTCTCTTTTTCAACCAAAAGTTATCCTGTAACTGTTTATTTCTCATCATCATTCAAAAAAGGATCTCAAAATTTAAGCAAGACCCCCCCCCCTACTTCATCAAAGATATAAGAACTCCCAGTTCATGCATTCTGGACATTCGAATAATCTTATAACCGCCGAAGAGTATAATTTCCTTCAATTGAATATTTCCCTACTAGTCCCTACCGGTTCACATTAAAATACTTGTTTTCCACGTGGTCTCAGAGACAGATCGATTCTAGATTGAAAGTAGGAAAGCCGAGGGATTTTTTTTTCTCCTAAGGGCAAGTATATACCGAGTCGGCTCAGTAAATAAAGCAAATGTATTAAAAGGATTAACTGATAAGGGTTTTTATTCAAATCAAACAAATAAATAAATCAACCACCAGAAGCAAACTTTTTCAGGCTATACACCCTTCATTAAAAGGATACATTAAAAGGATATTAAAAGGATTGACCTTTTGATAACTGATAAGATATGTTTGAAAGCCCTTGACTTTTTTTTTTCCACTATCCAGCAGACATCTATATTTATTTAATATGTTGGTGGCCACTGACACAGAAAAAACACTTTGCCGAGGAAAAAACCAATAATGTAAATTTGGGCACCTTTGTCTATTTCCTTTGCAATTTTCCCTATTATAATGATTCCCTATTACTACCGTGTCAACCGGGTTGAGATTGATAATCAGGGGTGACATTGACAAAACCATAGATAAATGTTTCTTTCGACTTTTGACGACACGTGGTGTGACGAAAAAATCTGAGGAAATTCTAGATGGCTCTTTAGATTATCTTCGTCAGTCAGTGTGGAAATGGCGTCCATCGAGTAAAGAGTATCTGTTTGTGAACTGGTTGTACAAAGTAAGTACTTTTCATTATGTTTAGGGGTACTGAAAATTTGTCTGACTGCGAAAGAACAGGTGACTGCGTTTTTGTTGTGGGGCATTAGTAGGCTTGTAAATATGATCAAAAAGCCGACCAGTAAGTATTTAGGGATTTACCTTAAAACGGAAGGAGACGGGTGAGTTGTCAAAGTCACCCCTTGGAAGAAAGGGTATTTTCGGGGGTGACTTTGACAGTTACCAAACTTAAACGCGTACGGCGGAAGGTTCTAAAAGAATATAAGACGCACTATCTAAACAAGTTCACAGTTTTCAAAGAGCACTTTAAGACCTAAATCGCTCGACTATTGGATGAGATGGGGGAAACATCTGCAGAGGCTATAGAAAACAGATTCAAGGCTTGTTTAGTATTTCCCATAAACAAAGATGCCGTCATTGCAAAAATACCCTGGGATGACTCAACTACAAGCTACGCTGTCGAAACTGTCGGACAAGCATTTACAGAGATACTTCCGGGTATGCGCTATGCAAAAGATGACATTGCTTCACAGTATCGGCGTCGAAGATTGGAAATCACACCAGGAAATAGTTTTTTGTCTGAAGACGTTATAAATTCCACAGCCAAGAGGAGGGAAAAAAAGAAAGGGAAGCGGACGATTAATGCCAGAGACAACGGTGGCTCTGACTCGGATGATACTGTTCCTGACGAAAGTCGAAGGATGTCGATAAATTTGAAGAGAAAATTCTCAGGCTGTTCAAGATGATGTCATTTCTGACAGTTTACCAGAGGACCCTCAGTTCGACGATGGTTCAGACTCATCAGCATGGGACCTGCAGAAGACCCTGACAGACAGGGTCAGGCTACGGACAAGCAGTTACCTGTCTGACAGTTCGACCTGACAGACAGGTCGAAACTGTCGGACAAGCAGTTACAGAGATGCTTGCACGTATGCGCTATGCAAAAGATGACATCGCTCCACACCATCGGTGTCGAAGATTGGAAACTACACCAGGAAAAAGTTTCTTGTGTGAAGACGTTATAAATGCCACAGCCAAGAGAAGAGAAAAAAGAAAGGGAAGCAGACGACTAGTGCCAGAGACAACGGTGGCTCTGACTCGGATGATACTGTTGCTGACGAAAGTCGAAGGATGTCGACGACTTCGAAGAGAAAATTCTCGCTTGTTCAAGATGATGTCAGTTCTGACAGTTTACCAAAGGACCCTCAGTTCGACGGTGGTTCATACTCTAATATGAGCATGGAACCTGCAGAAGACCCTGACAGACAGGGTCAGGCTATGGACAAGCAGTTACCTGTCTGACAGTTCGACCTGAAAGACGGGTTTAAACTGTCTGACAAGCAGCTATAGAGATGCTTGCGCGTATGCGAAAGATGACATCACTCCACTGCGTCGGTATCGAAGATCGGAAATTACACCAGGAAAAAGTTTCTTGTGAGAAGATGTTATAAATGCCACAGCCAAGAGGAGAGAAAAAAGAAAGGGAAGCAGACGACTAGTGCCAGAGACAATGGTGGCTCTGACTCGGATGATAATGTTCCTGACGAAAGTCGAAGGATGTCGACGACTTTGAAGAGAAAATTCTCGTTTGTTCAAGATGATGTCAGTTCTGACAGCTTACCAGAGGTCCCTCAGTTCGACGCTGGTTCAGACTCTAATATCAGCATGGGACCTGAAGAAGACCCTGACAGACAGGGTCAGGCTACGGTGGGGGACCTTTGTTCTGATCAATTTGGCTAGAAAGAGGTCCACATCACAATACGTAGCCAGAGCTGACAGACAATTTCATCCGGGCGAGGATGAAAAAAAACACGCTGGAATCGACATCGAGTTGGAAATTACATTTCTAAAGCGCGTGAAAAACGTAATGTAAAAGCGCTTCTTCGAGCTACAAGTTTATGCTGACAGAAGAAATAAGCTGTGTCTACACAAGTCAGGTAGAAATGCTGTTGCCAAAGCCTTCTAAGGTCTTGGCACCTCAACAACCTCTAGTCAGTTGGTTTTTAGGGTGTATCTGTCTGGTTTTATGATCTCCTAGGGTTATTCTTTTACTGAAGCAACTAATTTGGTCAGTTTTGAAGGCTGTTTTTTAGTTGTTTTTTTTTCTAAGATTTTTGCAATAACTGATGTTTTTATCGCTTTTGATGCATTTGATACCAATAAACGAGTTATAGCAAATCTGACTGTGATAATCAATATTATCGTTAAAAATCCAGTACTTGCATAAGAGATGTAATATTAAGCGTCTCATGCTGCCATCTCGTAGCAAAAGTCGCACTTTTGGCACTAGTTTCAGATTTTTTTGGCCACCCTGGTAACTCCTAGAGGGCCTTAAAGTTGAAATCTATGTAAAAGTCACCCCGGTTGACGGTACTTAAGATCTTACATTAAAGAACATAATTTATAGGTTTATCATTACAGATTAGTATGAATAGATCGTAATCACCAGTCTTCACTTTTAACGATTGTCGGAAGTTATGGCCAACGAGGTGTGACTATTTTACGTCTATTCTGTGGCTATTCTTCGAAGTATGGCTGTAAAATGTTTGAGAATGGTGTTTCCAAGTGTTATTTTACGCAAAAAGGGATACCTGTTAGAAACCCAAGGAGTAAAAACACTGAAGCTTTGTCCTCCAATTTCAAGAGCCGAAAGATGTAGGATATACGAAAAGTCTTGTTCTCAGAATCAGGTTGCCAATCCAGTTATGGATAATTTCTGACAGTTGATCAATCAGAGAGTTTATTTTTGTCTTGTCCTGGCTCTTTTTGTGCTACCTGTTATCAAAACCATTTTCCGCGGTTTTCATCCTCCCATCTCTACGAGCCCCCCCCCCCCCCGTATTTCAATATATGACCAAATCTAATTGACTCCATCGACAACAACTGATACATAGCTTATTTCGATTTTGAAGCTGCTTTTTTTGTAGGGGGAGGGGGCACATACACTCACAAATTTCAAAAAAAAATATGTTTATTGTATTTTCATAGCGAAATTCAAGAAAAAATCCCCCCCCCCAAGATCTTTAGTATTTCTGAACTGATTCCCAAAAACTTCATTTGCTAGTTCATCTGCTAGTTTTTTTTAGGTATAAAAGAAATTTTGTCTAGAAAACAATGGTTGACCCTATACTGTTTGCCCAACATTCACTTTATTATGGTTGCAGCATTAGCTGCAACCTAGTAAAGAGCTAACGACAGCCCATAGTAACCAGAAGTAAAAAAACACGTTTTGAAAAAAAACTGCCTAGTGAAAAATAATTGCCAACTGACACTGATTTAGGAATCGTAACTATTATTTCGCTTTGTTTTAAAATTACAGGTTTATTACGAAAAGAAATTTAGGGTGATATAAAAAAAAGCCTGAAACCACTCGAAAATTGAGCCAGATCAAAAAAAAAAAAAAAGTGTACCATTGGAATCAGCATGATCGAAAAACTTTTACAGGTAATTACAGCCCCCCACCTTGAACAACAAGGAAAATCACTTTTTTGCATGAGTAGCACTGATCTGTCTCCTGTTTTTTATTTATTTTTTTCTAGCAGGGCTATAGGGTGACCAGAACATCATAAAAAGAGGTTTAATAGCTCATCCGAATGGAAATTAAAGGTGCTAGTGCTCTTTTTAAGTGACCAAAAAGATTGGAGGGCAGGTAGCCCCCTCTCTCCAAAGTTCAAAGGTTCAATAACTATGGTTTTGAGTAGTATGCACATAATACTTTCGATAACATCGCTAGGAAATCAACATGGCATTCTTAATGTGCTCAGATTCCCGTGATAGCTCTGCGACGTCTCGACACCCCTGGCAAGATTCCGAGCAGCTGGCAAGATTCCCAAGATTCCAGGTGTCCCATTATTTTTTTATATGATTAATCAGAGTGTGGCTGGTATAATACACCAGTAGCAATAAGTGGAGCCCCTCGCACCTGTGCAATTAGGGTTCCGGGTGTTCTATTAAAGGGAACACAGCTAGCAAGACACCCTCGCACTTTACATAGAAAAATAGCAGATGATTTTAAAGTTATTCCCTGTGACATCACGCAAGCCCTGGCAGGCTTCCCATGACACCCCCAGGTGTCCCAATATATACCCTAGCAACCGCCATTTGTCTCGATTCGTAGCCATTTGCGGCATATTGTTTTTATGGAAAACGTTCCTCCCTCTAAATCTAGAAGCCCCCATATAGGACTCTAGAGGTCTATTCTGTAATTTCCTTCCCTTGTCGCAGGACCTCTAAATATAGAAGCCCCATGCAAAGCCTTTGTGTCCCAGGGCACTATAAATAGCTGGTAGAAAGAAAATTCTACATCAGTCTTATATAATCTATTGAAGACGATACAACTTTATTAGAAAAATAATGGATAATTCTCTTTATCAAAAGGTGAGTCTCTTTTCTCTATTATTTCCTAACCCCCTCCTCCAGTCCCCATCGCGCCCTCCACCATATCATCTTGTCTATATACTCATTTTCAGCTTGTATTATCCCCTATTTACCATATAGCAACCCAAAACGTCATCCTCCATCAGTGAAGAATTAATATATTCAAAAGAAATTATTCTTTTTGGTAATAACGTTATTCGAGAAAAGTAGTCTTTTTTCCCCTCAGATGTTTATGCATGAAGTGTCAAATCTATCGCGCACCCCTCTATCTAAATTAAGGAAAGTATCGGTGAACAGCAAGGGTGGTTTTTCCAGTTACGATTCTCTGCAACATTGACGCAATAAACCTTACGGGGACTGACCTAATTTTAATCAACTTAGGTCAGTAATTCTAGTTTTATTTCTAGTAAATTCTACTTTTTGCTTTTCTTGGGGGAATGACACTAGGTGGATATTTTGAGGTCGGGATTTATATTCAATTAAATAAGTCCCTCGTGGTCTAAACAAATATTGTGCTCTAAAACTTCCAACTAATACTGTCAACAAAATTGCCGCACTAAACCTTACGGAGGAATGACCCATTTTCAATTATAATTAGGTCAGTAATTCTAGTTTTATATCTCACAACCTGAGTAATAAAACATTTGATTTCTAAGCCTCGTTTCTTCCTCGCGAATTCTGCTCCTTGCTTTCTTGGAAAAGGGGTTAGGGGGTCGAGACGAGTCTATTGGGTAGTACATGGTCTGGGTGGGTATTTCAAGGTCAGGATTTTATAACCATTTAAATAACCCCTGTATTCTCAAATGTGCGATGCCCATCGAGCGCCACGGGCAAATAACCCCATCGCAAGCTGCGATGCCTAAGCAATACAGCGCTGCGCTCTATCAGCTCCCTGTCCCCCATCTGGCTGCTGGTTCATCGATGCAAGCACCGATGCCTGAGGGATCCAGGGGCGTGCTACACCAGCCCCCTGCTCCATATCATGTGATACTCGGGCCTTCAAGAGCTGTGCAAGGTCTCGCTCATGCACCTGCAACCACATCTGACAACAATGGTCCGTCTGCACAAGGTCGTGACGCTGCTGCCTCAGCTGCACAAGCCGATGATGATTTAAATTCAAGCCAAACTATTCTTTCATAAAGATTATTTATTGGTACGATAAAAAACTTACTGCTTTTTTCTAGCTAATGTGTATTCTTGTTCTAGGAATAATGCATTCTTTTCATTATCAACCTAAGTTCTTAATCTATTAGAGGGAACCTAATAAAGACTTTTTTTAACTAAATTTTCTCGACTTAATAATTTGGTTTTCTTAGTCTACTATAATAGTGGAGAGCATTCACTTTTTCAGGGCTATGAAGGGGCATTCAAAGTTTAGTACAGGAACCATCTCAAACTTGCTCTTTTTAGTCCTAATAATGCTATTTTTCACTATATTTTGGTGTGATTAACCATTCTTATTCGTTAGAACATTGAATCTTCAGGTTACATACCAGCCCCTTTGGTATTAAAAACCCCCATCAATCCCGAGAAATACTATAGTTTACCACAGGGAGTCTAATAATGCTATTTTTCACTATTTTTTCTAGTTTACTACTTAAGTTTTTTTTTTACTCTTTCATTTCGCCTTTTCAAGCTTTGATTGAATTTTCAGTCTAATAAAAGGCATTTTTTTTATTTGTCGAAGAAACCACTCTTAGGACATCTAAATTCTTTAAAGGTATACTCGGTAGTTTTTATCAATAGTTTTTGGGATATATGCCATTACACTTCAAAAGGAATTTTTGCAGGGGGAGGGGAGAATCTGACCTAACTAGTTCTGAAGGCAGTCCCGACTGATAGTTCCATCTGCCCTTCGTAGCTAAAAGGGATATTCTTTTTCCGACCAATTTCAACATTGATCATCTCCTTACTAATCTCCTAGAAGCTGCACCAACGGAGAATGCCAGTGACGAAATTCAGACATGGGCTGAGGACTTTCTCACCAAATGGCCAGACGCACCCCCCTCGGTGAATTTTAACATTTTTAACTGCTAGTGAGGGTTTGTTACATGTATACCAGTAGCGTGGCCCAATAGATCCTTTTACATATATGGTCAGTAGTAGGGGGTCTACAGTACCAAGGGGTCACGGTACCCTTCTATGGTTCATAATACAATGATGAAGCATTCCAGTGAGTAGTATGGTGGCTATGACTACAAGGGCTCATGGTACCCGTCTATACTCATTCTTAACTATTCACTTTTTTTCATAGGACAATGTATCCCAGTTATCTAATATGCTCTTATTATTCTTCTAGGTTAGCACACCGTCTCAAGAGAACATGTTATCGCCAAAATCGCAACTTCGCGCCAATTCGTCAGGAAGTGAACGCGAGGGGGTTTGATTGAGGGAGTGAGGCCAATTAGTATAGAGTCCCCAGACATTGACTATAATGCCATCGTGAGGGATCTCGACCTCAGCAGTGACTTTTTGGACCATGTTTGAGATCAAGTGCCATCTATTCAGATCGAGAGGGTGCTAAGGGTGCCCACCCCTCAGTGATGTGGGGATCAAAGTGGTGCCAGTTCACCTCCAGTATTGCCTGAATTGTATTTATAGAATGCCGTTTGCGCGATATTCATGTTTAAAGAGGTGAGTTCGGGGACCAATCCTACTCCCTCACAAATGGTGGCATCTATACAGAACCTATTGAGCAAGTCACCTTGTATGTCCGGAAGATTTGGGCGCTTCTTGAAAACCATGTTCGGGAAGCGAGGGGTAGGGACAACATTAAAGCATCCATTACGCTTAAAATGCTTTTCTTTAAATGCAAGTAAGGGTATTCTGCACGAGTATCATCTGCAAAAAAAGATGTAAACGCTTCATCCGGACTTGAAAATTTTGAGCGTGTTTTTTCTGATTGGGTGGGGGAAATTTTTAATAAGGTGGAGTTACAATGAAAATGGGAATGGGATGTTTGTTTTATTTATCGAAAAATTAGAGGTAAATATTACAAAATTTAATAAAAGAATTTGTTTTAAGAGGCGGGGCGGAGAAGGGTAACTTTAAAAAATATAATACAAATTTGAGGGATACTAAGGGTGTACAACACCTTCGTTTAGATATGGGCATGGAGTATTTCAAATATTCAGTCCTTGTTGCGGGACATAAACCTCACTTCAATGATGCTAGTAAGACGCATTTGGACGGTTTGGCGGAGAGGGAGCAGAATTTCCTAAAGTAGATTTTAAAATTTTTAAAGGGGCTTTATCCTGTAACACTTAGGGGATTGACATTTTTGAGAGGGGAAACAAGCATTTAAAGATTGGGGTTACAGTGTTGCAGTTTGATGAAGAATATGAAGAAGGAGAAATTAGTAATAAAAAAGGGGCAATATATTCCGATAGGGCTCCGTTTATTGAGTCTGTGAAGCACTGGGTATGGCTTCTTTACGAACTTGCCAAAGCTCCTGATTCAATTAGACGTTCCTAACCGACTCCCCGCATTAGTCGGCTTATAAGCGAGGGTAAAAAGCGGGAAGGGGTACCTGCTATTACTGTCCAATATTTTTGTCTAGATTTCGAAGCGAATTGAAATTAAAAAATCATTTGAATCACTGCAAGCGTCATGGGTACCAGTCCGTGGAGACGGTTTCAGGAGACAATGCCACCTTGCGGTTCAAAAGTTTTCAGAACACGCTTCTGCAAAGTAACAAGGTGACATTAGACGTTAAGACTGCACTCATGGATGTGTACGATCCATCATATTTGAGTAGTGTCAAAGAACATGAAGCCATTGCAGTCTCTTTTGCACATGCGCAAAGAGACTCTAGTAATACCATAAAATTGGTAGATTTAGTTGCGTCAATAGATGGGGAAGATTGCGTTGGCACAGCCAGGGCTGCACTTTTTAAAACGGCTAATAAGGCAATTTCACGGCTGCACCACAAGCATTATCCAATGAATTTATCCCCAGAAGACGAGTTGGCTATTAAATATCAAGATATTTGTTGGGTTTGTAAGAAAAATTATTGAAGGGGATGCGAGAGTTTACGACCATGAACATTTCTGTGAAGAAATTTCACGAAAGGGAGTAACTATCGGGGGTTGCGCATAAATCGTGTTATGTAAATGTTAAGCAGCAATACTTTCTACCGGTTTACATGCACGATTCCAACTATGATTTGAAATTCATAATACCAGCGTTGGCACAACTGCAGAAAGATGAAGTTGTAGATGAAGCATGGCTAGATGGTTCTTTTTTATATGACATCATACCTAAAACATCTGAAAAGTTGCTAGTCTTAGAATTAAAAAGGAAAACAATTGATAATGGTAATACATACTTGAAAGGAGTTCGTATTTTAGACTTCTCTAGTTGCTTCCCCAGACCCCTAAGGCAAGTTATTCAAGTACAAAAAAGTGACGATTTTAATAGTTTCCTTTCCTCAAACAGCACTTTCCAGATGAAGAACTGTGTAATTTATTAACGTGTAAGGGCATATACCGGTACGAGTACTACAGCTCCGCCTCGAAGCTAAGTGGGGAAATATTACCGCTCATAGCAGAGTTTTATGATTGACTTCGCGATCACCAAGCACCTCTACCGACTATGAATGTGCCAAGAGGGTTTGGGCTAAGAGAGGACGTAAAAATGAGTGGGATTATTGTAAAATGTACCTGGCAAGTGATGTATTGACGTTGTTGAATATTGTATGTAAAATACAGGTAAAATTTACGAAGAATTTGGGTTGGATATAGGGCATTATTTTTCAACTTTTCAACTGGTGATGGATTTAATCCTAAAAACTAGTGGAGCAGAAATAGGTCTGATCAACGACATGGATCAGCACTTATTTGTAGAGATCCATGAGGGGAGGGTATGTTTTCAACGGGGATAATATCCTTGAAACCGACCCGACTGGAAAGTCGAACGTACCGGTGAAAAGTCGAATGCCGTTTCCTTGGATATGAATTCCTCTTTTCCGTCGGAAATGCCTCACTTCTATTTGTCGTGTGGGAATTACCAATGTCTTGACAATCCTTCTGCCCCAGATTTCCCCAATATTCACAGTGTTGACGAAAATAGACCACAAGGATAGTTTTTCGAAATTGATTGAGAAATAACTCTGGAACGTCATGATTCGGTAAAGGAATTTTTTTCCCGTGCATAAATAGACAAGTCCCTATAATTTATCTTTGGTAGAGAATATGGGTATGCACTGGACACCTACAAAACAAAAGCTCATTGCCGACTTTGGACCGAAACGGAATATCATTGTAAACCACGTTCTTTTGCGGTGGATGCTGGCCAAAGGTTTCAATGTCAAAAATTCATAGAGCCCTCCAATTCGATCAGAAATCATACATGAAGACGTTTGTTGACTCTTTTGTCAAGAAACGGTCTGAAGCGAAAACAAAGGTCGAAAAGGAGATCTTTAAGCTCATTTTGAATTCGGCCTTTGGTGAGTTTTGCGAGAGTTTGCGCAATAAGGGTCGTTGTGACGGTGTAACCGACCCAAAAGAATGTGCCCGAATTATTGCTAATCTGAACTTCACGTCATTCACAATCATGGATACCAATATGGTCCTATTACATAAAAAAGAAACATTGTTTTAAATAGAAACATTGCCACTGGCAGTGCCATTTTGGAAATTTCAAAGAAACTCAATCATAGACTCCAAGATCACCGTTCACGACCATATACTCCAATATGGTTCTTTTGTATAGGAAAAAGGAAATGTAGTATAAATTAAAAACATTGCCGCTGGCAGTGCCATATTAGAAATTTCAAAGGAACTCATTTTTGAGTTTTATTACAACGTGTGTAAGCTGCTATGGCTGGGGGAGGGACAAGTTCAAGTGTACTAGGGGAAACCGCTTCATTATTGTTGGAAATTCAAACAGATAATTTATTAGATGATTTAGAAAATGGAGAGTACATAAACTGCCAGAAGGATTACACCAACTGCGTGATATAAAAATCTCGTGATATAAAAATATCACGAGAGTCCAGATACCCAGAGCTAGTGAAGCGCCGGGCCCGAAATCAATTAAAATTAAAATCCGAGACCGGAAGCGACTTGGTATCCCACGGTGTTTCCCGGTCCGATGTTGAAGTGTCTGGAAACACACAATGTTGTTACCAAAAAAGTCTGCAAGGGGGTGCCGTTACACTATGTAAAGAAAAACTTCCCCTCGGGTGTTTATAGGAACTATATAGAAAATAATTTAGTTACATGAGCGAGTTTCATGGCCATTCGCTCTTTAAAATATACAAACTATGCAGTTCGAGTCGAGAAAAATGCTATGTCAACAATATCGGACAAAGTCTATGTATGCACGGACGGTGTGAGGGTACTACCAGACGGTCATTACCTGACTTCAGATCGAGTTGAATGCGTAGATTAAAGGCCAAAACTCGGTCTGGAGAAAGCCCTATAGTTGGGGGATGAGGGGTTTTTCAGTGGGAAGGGGAGGGCCGATTTTCCGTCTCCAGCTCAGCACTGCCTGTTTTTTATATATCTAGTCATTTATATTTATAGATTTGTTTATATTATTTTTTCGTTGAGCAAAGCGGTAATTTTAAAGTTTTTATTTATTTTACATATATATATATATATATATATATATATATATATATATATATATATATATATATATATATATATATATATATATATATATATATATATATATATATATATATATATATATTATTTATTGGAAAACCCGTCATACAAAAAGGAAAAGACGGAGCAATAAGCAAAAAAAAGAAATACACATAAGCTTAGCAGTTGTACATGTGGTTTTTAGTGACGATCGCTGGGGCTAAGATCTAAATCAGCTCTTACAAACAAATTAAAAAAACGAGTGAGAAAAATTCAATTATACACTGCTCTGCAGATACGCGACATATTTCTTTTTTAGACTGCTAAATACTGAACAAACATAAGCGATATGAACATCATTGCATCAAGCCACAATTGTTAAAAAAACAAACAAATAATCATCAGTGAATTAAAAATATACAGTAGATAATCATATCAACTAGTGTAAATATGACAAGAAACGGTAAAAACAATTAAACGACACTTTCGCCAGCTTGTCTTGAACTCAGATCACCTCTCAGCAAGTGATTCATTTACTCCGTTATACATAGATATCAGAAACAAGGAAATTATTCAATCACGGATCCTTTTACATATATATATATATATATATATATATATATATATATATATATATATATATATATATATATGTATATATATATATATTTATATGTATATATATATATATATATATATATATATATATATATATATATATATATATATATATATATATATATATATAATTTTTGAATTGAAGAAACCATGCATTCTATTTTTGAAGTATTAATTCAAATGATTGAGGTTAGGTTTGGTTAGTTGCATTTTGCGGAGTATTCAAGGACTATTTATCAATTTAAAAAAACATTCAGATTCTTTCTTTGCAGACCGGCAATGTCGGGCAAAACAATTATTTTATTATTTTATTGCTATAGTGCTTGGCAAGAATCCTATGACAAAATAAAAGCTATTTCACCAGAGATAAATTTCATACAAGGCCTTGACGTGTTTACTAGTATTGTGCCGAAATTGTGGTTGGTAATTGACGATTTAGCTGAGTCTATTGAAGAATGTCAGTAGGAGATATTACAATTATTGACGGTGCGGTCCCATCACGAAATAAAATCTGTAACTGTTGTTCAAAATGCCCTTCGAAGTGTCAAAAAGCATAACCCTTATCGTGAAAAACCGCTAAAAATAAATGTGATTGATCAAGCTTCTGAAAGTACAGAAAGTTTTGAAACTTTAAAAAAGCCAAAAAAGAAGAAGTTTTATTAACAAGTATTGTAGGCATGTTCCCCCCATCCTATCGTGAGCAAAGTAAAAGATTATTGACTTTACTCACTGAAAATGAACAAATTGACGAGAAAAAGAATGAAGTTATAATCCAGGGCAAGACTTACAATTTAATTGATAGGTTATCGGATTTGATTGCAAATCGCAAAAGACTCGACTCCTTTGATAGTCATTTATATAAATTTTTAAAGTAGTCAAATTTTCCCAAAAGTCGTATTGGGAATAAATATGTTTTAAAACGATTAAGAGAATTTGAAAAAAAAATATCACGAGGTATTCCAATGGACAGCACACCAAGTGGCCCTGGTAAGTGTATTAAAAGAATGCGTCTTTCCACCTCATTTAGTATGCAAAGGGCAGCGGACGCTTCAAACCGTGATTACCTTCAAAATGTATCAAATTTTGAAACGAGTTTATGAAAATATTGGAGAACCAGGAAGTTTAAGCCCCCTCAGCTACATTTTCTAAAGTTACCGGAAATTGAAAAGAAGCAAGCTGGCTTTACAAAGGGAACCCAGTTACACTCTTCATCGAAATCATAGGACTAGAGGTCGTGACTATAAAAAAACTAAAGCCTTTTACCACCTGCATATATTACAAGTAGATCTTTTGACTCTAGACACGTTTCCAAGGCGCCATAATAGACCCAACAAGTGACCTTGCAATAAGTGTTTTTAGTCGCTATGCATATGCAGTTCAATGCAGTCAAAGAGAGTTGATGAAATTGCTAAAGCCCTTGAATCCATCCTTGAACAAGATTCATATAGAAAAATTCAAACAGATAAGGGAAGTGAATTTGTTAATCCAAATGTAAAAAGGGTTTTATTGAAATGTAATACAGTACTCTATCATAGTCAAAGTCCTATAAAGGCGACATGAGCTGAAAATTTGATACGAACTATTCGGCTTTTAATTTCAAGAAATTATACATTGAAAAATACTGCTGAATTTATTTAAGATTTAGATAAAATCATGTTGATTTATAATCATTGTCCTCATCGATCCTTGTCCAATGTTAGCCCTATTGAAGGTCAACGTAGTGATAATACACTTTTACTTAAACAATATTCTAATGAAAAGGTGGAGAAGAAAAATTTATTGTTGGTGATGGTGTTCGAAGCAATCGAACGAAAAATATTTTTGAAAACGGGAATTACTCTTAGTCGACTGAACTTTTTTAAAGGGTCAAAAGTCTTAGCCACTAAACCTATAACGTATCGTTTTCATGATATGAAAGATGACGAGATTCTTGGCGGTTTTTAGGAATATGAACTGCAAAAACTTCGCAATAATGAAGTCTATCAAATTGAAAAGGTATTAATGACTCGAACTCACAAGGCTAAGTGACAGTTGCTTGTTCGCCGGCTAGGATACAACTCTGATTTTGATTCCTGGATATCCGCTGAGGACATTCATAATGTCCTATGATTTTTATGTGACTTTCATGGCCAATGTTTCCGAACCTCTCTATGACAATTGAAATAAAACGAGCGATTTTTGGAAAACACTCTCCCCTTCCATTAAATTTGAGGGAAGGTATGAAGTTGCTCTTGTCCATTGTATTCTCAAAAACACATATGATATCATAAGAAAGGATCGTACATATGATGTAAAAATTAAGACCACATGATTGGCCAGTCGTTAACGATTGACATATAATTGAAAAGATCAATTCATATGAATATCCCTTTGTCACATTATCATACAAGGAACGTGGGAGCGTGAATGATTTGTGGGATGCTATCAAGAGAAGAATTTCCAATCGTAAAATGGTGCCTTTCAATTCAACTATTCAATGGAAGAAGGCAAGATCTACATTAGTTAACCCATTGACAACGAAAATGTTATTCTCAACGATAATCTAAGAAATGTTAGTGGTTTTAAACACATCGTAATCAATGGTAAAAGTGTTGGAAGCGCTAGTGGCATGGATCATCTCATTTTCGCAGAATATCCAACCACCTTCTCTATGGACACCCGCATATTTCTTCATGCATCCTTTGTAGAGAGATCAGGAGTAGGTAATGCCAATGTTCTCCTCCTTCGTGTTCTTGAACGGAAAACCTCTAGTGAACATAATCATCACTACAATGTAAAGCATCTTCAATACATTCAAGTCAAAACTTCGTATTTAGAGCTCTGTCAGTTAACATTAAGGAGTGAATTGGGTGATCCTTTAGCAATAACAAAAGGTTTGGCTGTAATTACATGTCACTTTCAACCCATTCAGTGAGATGGCTAATAGAACTTGTTTTGTTTGTCCTGATATTGATTGCTATCTTGCTACTCATGGACCACGCCAGTTGGGCCATAGAATGGATTATTAAAGAGGTAGCTCGTCAATGTCCGGCTACGGTCTCAGCAATTGGTTGGCTACGTTACTTCATTCTACACTACCCATGGCTAAAAAAATATATTGCACCGGTTGCCGTGGATTTTGCGTCCTCTACACTATATGATTGGGGCTCTGGGAAGGATATTCAAGAGAGTGTTTCACAAAATCTCAGGTCCAGCGTGCGATCCCTTGGCGAGGGATTGAAATCAAAAGCGGAAAAGGTTTAAAAAGAGCGCGAAAGACCTCATCACTCATCAGTCTTAACTCAGCCCGGAAGCGTAAAGCATCAAAGAAGAGAGTAAAAACATCGAAAAGGAATTTATTTTCCTAGAAAATGTTACATATACCACATAAAGAATCTCATCCTTCAGTCAACTCATCTCTATTGATATAAAGCTACAACTCGCACTGTCAAATTTGTACTTGGTACTGTGCAGTACTTGGCACTGCACCCGAAGGAACAGTCTCTCATGTCGGCAATACTTCATGTACGAAAACAGAAAGTTATGAGTTCTGATGCCTCGGCAATTGAAAAATTAAGAGCCACTGGAAATAATATAAAATTGCTCGTGCCTCATACAATCACGAATCAATGTCATATTGTTACGGCAAAGCGTAAGTATACTGATTCATTATCTATCAATAGTAAAATTCCTTCAAAACTTGCATTGGGTTTTGTATACAATGCTAGCACCTTTGGATCATGGTCAAATTCCCCGCAATAATTTGAAATGTTTGGACTTTCATCTCTTGTATGTAAAGTAAATTGAATTCCACTCTACAATTTATCCTTTGATAAATCCTGCAGGAACCTTATATGAATTTACAATGCAATCCCTAAATCGAGATTCGCAGTTGTTTAAAATGGTATAACCGAAGAAATGTTTGTGAAAACGCATTGTATCATCTTGTTGGGTTTGTCCGGTACTCAAGATATGAATATAGTGACATAGTGACACTTGGAGCATAGGAAACCTCTAGTATGAGTCACACATCTCTTCATGACAAGAATTACAAGTCTAATTTGCATAGCATATACTTTATGCAATTTACATGGATTGAATAATCAACACTTTTCCTTATAGTCATCATTAAAACTACAATTCTCACAGGATGACCAACTGCCCGAAGTATACAAGCAAAATAGACACGTGTAAAACATTTCGATGTTGACTGTCTCACTTCCAAAAAGAAACTGACTCGCAATTAATAAAATGCTTTCTAGGAGGAGTGAAGTCACAAAACATGTTTAGACACGTTGTCTTACAAAATGGCCGCCTAAGTAGTGGTTAAAAGCAAAATCACAATATCATTTTGTTTTGTCTCAATTAATATAACTATAAATTGAGTAAAAGCAGTTGGGCCACGACGACGAAGTTTCAAGCAATAGTCCAAAGATGGCAAATCAGTTCCCATTATATCGTTAAACATTTCTTGAGAAAGTATTTTCCGTTGAAGAGATAATTCTAGAAACTCATCCTGTAAAATTAACCACTTTTCCAATTTAACTAGATTACGTGAGATTTTCTGGTTCTCAAATCTGTCCATTTTAACATTCTCACTAGCATATACAGACTAAAAATATCTCGCTAGTAACAAACTATTTTTATAGACTGTTATCTTCACTATATTCTGGTAACGCATTTAATCCATCTTGTAGTATCTGTATATGCACTATATTCACTTTAGCCGGAAAACATAATTGTTCGTCTGACTTGAATTTGCTTAATGATATATAACATATCCTGCATACATCTTGTCCTATTCTAGGGTTACGCGGCAACCCCTTGTAATTTCTACTGCTATTTTAGGCACTCTAGGTTCCATTTCGCTAACACTTGCAATATTCAATAATGTACAAACATCCATTACAATATCTTTGATATTGACACACTGAACTTTTTTAATACTGAAACAAAATTAGGACACCTGGAATCCCGAGAATCTTCCAAAATAGAAGTCTAGACTCCTATATGGGGGGATTCTATTTTTCAAGGGAGGAACGTCTTCCAGAAGAACAATATGCCAAAAATGGCCACGAATCAAGACAAATGGCGGATGCTAAGGGAAATATTGGAACACCTGGGGGTGTCATGGGAAGCGTGCCAGCTAGAAGCAGGGTTGTGCTTGAAATCCTATGCTATTTGCCTATCTGTGTTACAGGAATCCTATGCTATTTTCCTATCTGTGTCACAGGAATCCTATGGGAAAAGGGAGGGCATGTGACTAAAATCCGGGGAGGGCATGCGCTTGAAACCCTATGGGAAAAGGGATAGGGATGCATTTAAAACCCCATATTAATTTACTATCCATGTTGTAGTAGAAGTGCCTACAGGGATACTACTGTTTTAGTGATGATATGACCCTTCATAGCCCCTGGGAAAAGGGCTGTAGGCTGTATCGGCATCGGGCGTATTGATGTCACGCGTATCGGTATGGGCGCATTGGTATTGCAGGTATCCGGATCGGGCATATCAGTACCGGGTGTTTTTTTCCGATCATAGCTTTCCAAAGTTTGATCAATTTTGAGGTGGGATCTGGGAAAACAAATTTGTGGTCATTTAGAAAGAATTAATTTAACAAAAACAAGTTTTTTCTGATGGAAGTAAAGAGCGAAGTAGGTATCGGGCGTATTGCTATCGCACCTATCGGTGTTGAGCGTATCGGTATTGGGTGTTGCTGTTTTTTTTTTTTCAATCATGGTATTGTGCCTTCTATTTTTTTTTTTTTACTAGAAATGGGCAAAGATTAATGTAAAAACGAAGATGTACTGAAGGAAGTAAAGAGCGAAGTTGAAACATAAAACGAAAAAAAATTATTACTTCGCAGCCTATCTAGCATATATTGATAAAACTAGTGCAAATAAACCAACTGGTAATATTACCTTATGTTTGTAGGATTATAGAAAACTAGCGCTTTACAGAAAACAAAAATGCCAAGTATTTAAAACAAGAATATTGATTTAGAAGCCAAAAGTGAGTACATAGCCTCAAAACAACAAACGATTCTATAACGCTTTACATTCTCTTACAAGGAGCTGTAATATCAGTAACTTTCAGTATACAATTAAAATTATCAGTTATGAAATTTTAAGTTATGATACAAATTCTAAAGCGATTTTGTAGTCCTAATACTCTCCAGATTGGTTCACTTCAAACTTCTCTACAAAATAACAATGAAGTGTTCTTTTCAGATCCAAAAACGACAGTCAATCACTGGATTCAGCTCATTGTGTAGAAGTGATGTCAAATTAAACGAAAAACAAATTGAACAACAATCCTAAAATGCATTATTTTTGTACTGTTATTAGCGTCCTTATATGGTTTACGTTTACTGTAACAAAACTTCTATATTGTTTTGTGTTTTCAGTAAATGTCTAGTTTTCTATAATCCTAGAAATGGGTAGAAATGACCATACATGTCCATTACAGAAGGTTTAAATCCTTCTTTGCTATATATACAACACACAGACACGCACACACACACACACACACACACACACATATATATATATATATATATATATATATATATATATATATATATATATATATATATATATATATATATATATATATATATATGTATATATATATACATATATTTATTTATATATATATATATATATATATATATATATATATATATATATATATATATATATATATATATATATATATATATATATATATATATATATATATATATATATTGAAAAACAGGTTTTCGTTGCCTGACTACAGGTTTAGAACGGAGATAGGAGACATTCTAGATGGGGTTAATTTTATGAGTTATGTGCTGTTGATTTTTCGAAGGAGAAAAACAAAAAAGGATTTTCTGAATATGAAAGCTGTCAGTTTTAGGGGAAGTTATGAGAATTTAAGCTTTTATTTCAAATTGCACCCCCCCCCCCTTTAACATATGGGTTATTTAGTACGAGTTTATGGTCACATGCCTGAGGAGATTACTTGGTGGAAGGTGGCTAATTTCAGAATATATATTTTCGTTGAGACTTTATCAAATATATCCAATATTTATGCTAGTCGTTCTATTCGTAAATATAAATTTCATGAAACGGACGGGGGATTGCCGTTTCAGTTAAGGCTTTTTGAAGAAACTGCCGTCCTGAAGCAATGCTTGGTAAAACTGCTCCTAACTCGTTTTTGAGCTGAAAAAAAAAACCTCTTATATCCTTGCATCTTCCATCAAAAGATCAATCCCTTGAATACATTTGCTTTATTTACTGAGCCGACTCGGTATTTACTTTCCCTTAGGACAAAAAAAAATCCCTCAGCTTTCCTACTTTGAATCTAGAATCGATCTGTCTCTGAGACCACGTGGAAAACAAGTATTTTAATGTTAACCGGTAAGGACTAGTAGGAAAATATTCAATTGAAGGAAATTATACTCTTCGGCGGTTATAAGATTATTCGAATGTCCATAATGCATGAACTGGGACTTCTTATTTCTTTGATGAAGCAAGGGGGGAGGGGTCATCTTAAATTTTGAGACCCTTTTTTGAATGATGATAAGAAATAAACAGTTACAGTATAACTTTTGGTTGAAAAAGAGAACAGATAGAAGATGCAAGTTAGAAATCAGAGTAATTTTTATCTGTTATGATAGAATATTGTTTTCGAATTTTATGCGACTCCTCAAATGCCGAAGGAGCTATACACTGAAAATTTTTTGAAAAGGACAGATTGTGCACACGTTTTCCATCTTGACATTCAGTTCTTATTAGATTTTTAAAGACAGAACTGTTTCACAAAGTTTTTCGCTTGAACCGATCGTATTCAATACCTGAAAGCAACTTTTATTTTCAGTTTTGTGTCAAAAACGCTGCCACGAGACGGCCACCCACAGGCATTCTAGATTGGAATCCACAATCTTGGTTGATATTTAGCTTTCTTTAGCCCGGGGCCAATATTCCATATAGTTTACGAGTACGGCAATAAGCCATTTCACTAGGAACCACAACCTCTTCAGCCTTTTTTACACAGTTCCATAGTAACACATGCTTAGCTGGGTTCGAGCACTTACTGAAAACGCATAGAAACATAAATGGTTACACAATACTTCACTATAAACAGAAGGGCTGGAGCAGCTAGATATAAAGGCCACTTTGTACGACTCCAATCGCGACCTTCCATCCCCTTGGATACACACGAAGAATTGATCACCAAATTAGCCGAAACAGAAACTTTTAAACATAAGGGGGGGGGGGCAAATAGTCATGGGCCTAGTTCCTTTCTTCTTCGTCAACGTGAATGCTAGATACCAGTAAAATGGCTGCTATTTCTTATTGCCATTTTTTTTTGGCTGATAACGGGCATGCGTAATAGGTCTGAAACCTCCAGTGAATAGTTTCTGATTTCCACGCAGTTTCCAGATAAAAATCCCCCTTTCCCCTGTTTTGTATTCTTAATGATAATGGAAATGGCATTATGGTCTTCGTAGCTGAACCCTGAAAAGTTCTACTATACAAAACAAAGAAATAAATCTGAAAATGACAAACAGGTCTGTGGCCAGTAAAAGGATTCGTCAAGTGTACGGGCAACACTTAGCCGCGTCTGTTAATTTTTATTTTTCTTTAGTGAAAAAAAAAAATAATATAATTTTCCTTTTCTTGGCCATAGCCCCGTTTTCCATTTTCAGATGCATTTCTTTGTTGGGTCATGACTGGCCAGTTCGGCTTTAGATCTTTTGTTCTACTATAATATAGCCTTAAAGATCCTTCCAGGGTGGACTACAATTGCCAAATTGCAAAAAGCTAATACTAACCCACATGATTCTGTTTTCACATTACACTGAAGAGCCTTTCAACCTAGCTGCCTACAGCTTCAACAATTTACGTTATGTTATGTAATCTTATAGAACATGGATTAATTTTCTCCGTAACAACCTAGCTGCCTACAGCTTCAACAATTTACGTTATGAGCCTTTCATGAAGAGCATTGCATGAGCATTACACTGAAGAGCCTTTCAACCTAGCTGCCTACAGCTTCAACAATTTACGTTATGTTATGTAATCTTATAGAACATGGATTAATTTTCTCCGTAACATAGGCAATGCCAAGTAGAACCCAGTTCCACATAGAATTTTTTACGTACGACCGTACAGTTCCACGTACGTTCAGTTCCAGTTCCACGTACGTAAGTTTGTTATGGTATGGAAAAGTCAACACAGTAAAAAACAGAATGGAATTTATGAATGAGCAATTAATAAATTTTGGAAACAAATTAACAAGTTTTAGCTAGAAGGCCTTTTACGCTTCATCCGATGAATCTCTACCTCAAGTCCAGATTCTAAGCTGTTAAGTAGCTAACTTGTGATGACTGTGATGACTTTAAACGATGAGTATGATGTTGTCAAGGATTCTTACATTATCATAGCGTAAAAGGACTTATTCACGTGCGAAAGGCTATGCTTTACGCAACGTTACTTAACAACTTAGCAGAACAATTACGTACGTATTATGAAGGCTACCGAATTCCTACGAAATGGTAAATTTTTCAGTTTTTATTAAATTAACGATGAGCTAGGATATAAGAAACTCTATGCACCAATTTGATACAAATGGGCAGATATATCACACAATTGGTACATCTCTGTACCCAAATACGTGACTTTTGTCTTCGGCTACAGCTTATCCGAGCCTTTTTTAGTACTTATGTCTGATTTTTCAACGTAAGCAGAATATTTTAGTAGCTGAAACCTTATTTCCAGCATAGCTTTGAGGTGACAACTTTTAATGAATATTAGAGAATAATTTTTAATTTTGCTAATTTAAATTGCCTAAGTGCTATTACTAGTGCTCTTCGTACCTTGGAATGACCTTGGAATAGTGGACTAGAAAAGACAAAAAAAGATATTCTTAAGCTAAGACTTCGAAAAATCTCTGTTTGAAACGACTCTTTTTTTTAACATAAATTAAAAAGTGGTAAGCCAAAATGGCTACTTCTTAGATAGTCCATTTCTCTATTATTAAGTATATAGGCCTATTAGAAGAAATGTGCCTAAAGACATTTTTTTGTTGGACATACTTTTATTTTTAAATTGTCCAGTCAAACTAAAAAATTAGGGCGTAACCGATTCTTTTTCGAAAATTATTTACTGTGGTACTAAGGATCATACTGTAGGTTCTTACACACTGGGACTATTCCCAAGGGGAAACTTACTTTATAAAACACAAGAACACAATTGGTATTGTGTTTTAGCAGTTCTAGATGAGATGTTATTTTAAATAGTTATTTTTTAGGGGCTTGGTTGATAGGAAAATTTGGGTTTCGTAGAAATATAAATCTAAGACTAGAAATTAAGGAATTACGCAAGCGTCACCAATCGGGATAGTAGGTCATTATGGTGCATTTAAGCCAAATTTTGTTTTTCTTAGGGAATCTGTTTTGATTTTGGGCGGCTAGAGGAAGCTGACCGTTAGAAAACACGGTTATAAGGGCTAAAAATACTGTCGCCTAATTCGTGTTCAAAAGTGCGCCTAATTGTCATTGGTTTATTTTTTAACGTATTTTTACGTGTCGGGGTTATTTAAAAATAAATCGGGTTGGCTGATGCGGAAAAGCAAACCTACATTGACAAGAAAACACAATTTCTAGAAAGATAAATAAATTTCCCTTTTAAAAACCTGAACGGGTCTTTGGCAAGAACTGATAAGCTAGAAAAAGAACAAACAGTTTTTAAATTGTATTTTTCACTAAATATTCTCAGTATTTTGTTATTTCAGTTTTTTTTACTTCATCTTCTTTTATTATTAATGCAGTAATGTTTTTATTTAATCTTGACATTCAATTTTAAATATCTTTTTCAAAACATAACTGTTTCACCAAGTTCTTACAAAATCTTTATTTTGACACAACAGAAAATCATGAAAATGTTTTTATAAAAGAGAAACAATAACACAAATATAGATATAAAAAAATGAAACATGAACAAATATAAAAGGATGAAAGGAAAAATAATCTCCCAACATCTAACAATTTTTACATAGTTTCCTACAATTCTCATATGACAGACTATGTGGCTAATAGCGACTCTCAGCCGAATAAAAACACATATTCAGTTTAGCTAAGTTTCTCAGGCTACTGCAGAATGACCGAACTACGCAGCAAGACGTCTCTTAATGTTTTTGGAGGAACAATTGAAGGTTATATATTTATTAATTTCTGGAAGCTTTCGATAAGGGGCACAAGCAAGGGAATCGAAACGTTTCTTAGATCCTAGACTTTACTATTCTGTTGCTTGGAGTGAAAGCATGCACCAGAGCCATGCATATTATAAAGCAATTTGATAAACATACAAAATGTAGACATACCCGGATGAGCTTTTCAATGAGTTGGATAAATGTACTTGATTTCTGGCATTATTCACCATGACTAAATCCGACACATCTTCAGTAACTGGCTTTAGACTAATAATTCCATCCCTGTTCAAGGACATGAGTATTTCTTTACCCTCTACTGTCATCATCGAAATGTCCTCTTCACTTTCCTCGCCTTCTGCGGCAGTAATAACAACTTGAGGATTTTGATCTTCATTATAAACAAAAAAATAGGCATATACTAAATATAGAACGGATATCACAAAAGAAACTATGGGAACTGTAAGGCAATAGACTAAATTATTGTAAACTTTTTCCAAATTCAATTCAGTGATAACCTTATAAGGTTCAACAAGTGAGTAGTAACAAGTGAAGTTAGTTCCAAGAGGTGCATGCGAGTCAACAAATGATTCACACTGTAATTCAGGCGGGTAGCCACAACCCTTTACGTTAGGGTAGAGTCTAGCAGTTCGAAGGACAAAATTTTGTCCTATTTCACCAAAGTATTCTTTGACTTTTGAAAGTACAAATTCTGTTTCGTCTATTTCTTCGTCGACTTGAACTTCTTCCAATTCTTTATTTTTAGCAACTAGTTCATTATGAAGGTTTTCGAGCGAGGGAATAATTACGGCCCTATCTCGCTTCACCTCAGGAGTCCGAGTTGTAGTTACCGTCACTATCAAATCCTCATCAATATATTCATCTTCAACATCATCAAGTTCAGGTATCCAAGGCCCAACATATTGCACTTTGATTTGCCAACAGTCAAACACTTCTTTAGTGCATCCTTCTCTGCACGATGACCATGTGCAGTTCGACTGTCCCCTTTTTCGCACGGAAGCTATTGTATAACAGGTAGTACCAATTGGGTCAAACTCCAACGCAAGAGTTGTCATTGCAGGTTCTATGAAAAATGGCACTAGAAACAAAAACGCAAACAAGCTAAAGGTAGCTAAGAGAACAAATGAAGCCGTCGTCCAAAACAAAGCCTGCTCCCTAAGGGATTCTTGCTTCACTCCTGCTTCCATGACACTATACTGAATTACATACTTATGTTCTTGCTAGGCAAATAACGGCTTCATAAGTCATTACTTTACTCGACTGCGTAGCATTTACCACTAGGTGCTTTCCGCAATGCAGAATGTATTTTGGTACTGCACTATTGAGGAAAAATTTCTTTTCCCTAATCGTAAAATACAGTGTTTCATTCTCATTCCTGACAGGTAAAAATCAGTAGCTATGCCGACACTATTTAAAAACAAATAGAACTGGATAGATAGCAACATTATTAGCAGAAATGTAACAGTATGACCTAGAGTCCAAATCAGAGAGAAAAGAATATGCAAGAAATCCTTGTTTAGAAAATAATTAGGAGTGTGACATACAAGCCTATGAGTTTGAGAAATTCGGCTACAAAAAAAGGGTAAAACTTTTATCTTCTAGTTTTTAATTGGAATCAAATAAGATGGTGGATAGACTGCAAATATAGGCGGACAAAACTGGCCTCCCAGTTACATTAGCCTTTACTTTTAACTTACTGTATACAATCTCATAAACGTAAATTACACGCTCCTAGGTTACATCTTCTCTTGGACATTAGCCAAAAAATTAAAGAATAAACTTTTTGATATAAACAAGTAGGTGTTTCACGTTGCAATTGTGGTTGGCCATTTTGTAACCATTAAAATAATTAGGAACAACGTTTTGTTTCAGATTCAATTAGTTTATTAGATACAATGAGTTAAAAGACCTGGATCCTTGGGGTGGCTTCCGACGACACGGACGTCGTTGGGATAAAAACTGGCTGAAGATTACAGAAGAGGCTGCTGCTGACAGATCGTCACCTTTTTCATATATTTTTTTTACAATGAATTATGTTTGACTTGAACGTCACGTTCTTTTGATGATGATGATGATATATATATATATATATATATATATATATATATATATATATATATATATATATATATATATATATATAGTGTTTTTTTGGGACGTAATCGAAAGGATCTTATTGTGATTGGAAATTGAAAGTTCTAGTGCTCTTTTTAAGAGTCAAAAGTAATTAGAGGGCAACCAGCCACACCCCCCACGCCCATCATCTCCCCAGGCACATCCAATCAACATTTTTAGATTGCCATTTTTTTCATAGACTATGTCTTTGAGGAGGACAACACCCAAGCCCTCAGGGCAAGGGCTATAAGTTATACTAGTTGCCCTTTAGTAAAATATAACATTTTTATGGAAGGGGTGGTCGTAAAACTTCGGAGGGGGCTCATTCGATCGCAAATCAGAATTTCTAGTTCCCCTTCTAAGAGTCAAATGTGATGAGAGGGCAAATAGCTCCCCCCAAGGTTATCTTTTCCCAAATACATCCAAAGGAAATTAGAGATAGCCATTTTATTCAAACTAGTCCAAAGATCATAAAACACAGCCTTCGGGCTTTATACAACCGTCCAGAACCTGGGGATAAAATTATAAGTTATGGCCCGGGTTGCCTATAAGGTTTTATGGAAAGGGCGGCCGTAGAAAGTTTAGAGAAGGCTCATTTGATGGCAAATTTAAAGTTTTAGTTCCTTTTAAGAGTAGAAAGTAATAGGAGGAAAACTAGCCCTCCCCCTCCCTCAATGTCCTCTTTCCTCCAAACGCATGTGATCGAAATAGTGCGATAGCCATTTTGTTCCAAACATTCCAAAGAGCATATGCCTCCGGCGTAGATACAACCCCCCAGAGCCCCGGGGGAAAGGATTGTAAGTTATGCCCCGGGGACATAAAAAGTTTTTAATGAATGAGTGGTCGTATAAACTTCGGACGAACCCCCCCCCCCCCCCCACCACGCCCATAATTTCTCAAAAATATCCAATAAAAATTTTAACACAATTTTTTCAGCATTTTTTGGAAGGTCCAGTAATCATGTCTTTGGGGATGTTTACCCCCACACAGCCCTCAGGACAACGGCTGTAAGTTAGGTAATTAGTCATTTGTTTACATGGAGTATATGTCGTTGAGAAAGGTGGGCATGTTCGACCTTTACTTTCCAAAAAGACGAAAGGCATTCAGGCGAACCTTTCAGAGAATGTTGAGGAGAGTGTTGAATAAAATCAAAACACAAACATCTGAGAAAATGTTGAGGGTAAAGTTGAAATAAAACGAAACGTGCGATGTGGATACAGATTGCTGACACATGGGTATTGGCAATATTTTTGGAACGGCTTACCGTATCAAGATGAAACTTCTGGGGTATCTTGAGGGGGGTGTTCAATTGACCAAAAGGCAACACGTACAAGGTACTACTGTTATTAATACTGCTGCTACTACTGTTACTACTACAACTAATACAATACTACTACTTCTCCTATCACCACGACTACTACTGTGATGCTAGTACTATTAAGGCTCATTGTATGAATGTGAAAATTCGAGTTAATATTGAGGAAAAATTTAAAGTAGATCAAAAGACACTATGTGCATGCAGATTGTCAAAAGTGCGTATCAAAAGAATGGATTTGGGTATTAAGTTGAAACTTTCAGAGAATGATTAAGAGGAGGATCAATTGATCAAAAGGCAATATGTGCACGCTACTACAGTAGAAGTGACCCTAGTACTCGTGACAGGACCACGTGGTCCTGTCAGCATTTTTATTACTGACGGGAGTCCAAATATGGGCATAACCTCCCTAGGGAGAAAGATTGCGTAATCAGTCAATGACCTCTTTTTCCAAGGTCGATTTATTTGATGTTTTTATGTGTAATAACTCCGGAACGAAGGTTGCACATGCGCATTGAATTCTAACGGGAACAATGTTATTGATCTAGGACTCGAGGGGGAAGTGAATTTCCGAGAACTTGATTGCGTAATCAAAGTGTGTCAACAACAACAACATCGACCTTGACATTCGCTGAGAGCGTGCACTTACAACAACAACAACATCGACCTTGGAACACCTGTGCTGTCGACCTCAATTCACCTATCGTGAATCAATAATTCCCCTTAGAAACAACAAATTAATCCCCTTTCTTGACAGATCAATCAACCAATGACATCATCTGTCAGACTTTAAAAATTTTCGCATAGAAACGATTCTCCAGGAATAGATCCAAGTCAATAATGTCTTTGCCTCGGAAACGACTCTTTTGGTCGAACTCCAAAGGATATTAATAGCCAAAGGCCATGGAAACAATTCACCAAGAAACATCTTAAGCGATGAATTGTTTTAGCGCGGGAATCAGGTTTCTTATTAATTTGAAATGCATGAGCGCAGAGATGCCAAAAACAAAAGGAACACGCTGAATTACGTTTAGGGATTATTTGGGCGAAACTGTTTTAGAAAGGTTATGGAACTATTTCGGCGAAACAGTTAGAGACATTTTAAAAGATGATTTTTGAAGAGATTTTAGAAGAGAATTTAATGGTGAAACTATGTGGTCTTTATAATATACAAGTTTCATTTGAACAGTGTTGTGAGGTCCTCTAACCCAATCCCAAAGTGTTCCAATCCTCCTACCCCAACCCCGAAGGAAGCCCCCAAGCTCCCAAAGGGCCACCGGCGCCCCCAAAGGCCCACCCAGACCCCCAAAGGCCATCCCCGGGCCCCCCAAAGGCCCATCGAGCTCCCAACGGACCAACGGGGTCCCAAAGGCCATCCACCGGTCCCCAAATGTCCTCCAGGTCCCCAACTGCCCCCCGGCTCTCCCAAGGCCCACCCTGTGCCCCCGACGTCCTCCCTGTGCCCCAAACGCCCTCCCCCGGCCCCCCAAGGTCCCCCGGACCCCCGAAGCGCCCCCCGGCTGCCCCCGGGGCCAGGAAAGTGCTGCAGGATGCGCCGCAGGGATGTGCCGCGAGTCAGGAAAGCGCCACAGGAGAGGCGCTGCAGGGAGGCACCACAGGAAAGCACCGCAGGATGCGCCGCAGGGATGCGCCGCAAAAAAAGTAAACTAAAAAGTAAAAATTTCGAAATGTTATCCCCCAAACGCCCTCCTCAGACCCCCAAAGGCCCTCCCCCGGTCCCCAAAGGTCCCCCGAGCTCCCAAAGGACCACCGGCCCTCAAGGGACCCACAGACCCTCAAAGGCTCTCCCCGAGCACCCGTCTTTCGTTGATGTGTGTTGTCTAAAACCTATGATTTGGGATGTGTAGTTTGCTACTTCAGGCTTTTCTGAGCTAACGTTTCCTAGTATTTCCTAGGTGAATGTTGTCTGAAACCAATAGTTTGGGATGAGTAGTTTGCTATTTCAGGCTTTTATGAGCTAGGTTTCTTAGCCTTTCGTTGGTGTGTGTTGACTGAAACTTATGATTTGGGATATGTAGTTTGCTATTTTTGACTTTTCTGAGTTGGATTTCTTAGTCTTTCATAGGTGGGTGGTGTCTGAAACCTATGATTTGGGATGTGTAGTTTGCTATTTTTGACTTTTCTGAGCTGGATTTCTTAGCCTTTCATAGGTATGCGTTGTCAGAAAATAATGATTTGGGATGTGTAGTTTGCTATTTCAGACTTGTCTGTGCTACGGTTTTCTCGTATTTCCTAGGTGACTGGTGTCTGAAACCAATAGTTTGGGATGACCAGTTTGCTATTTTTGACTTTTCTGAGCTAGGTTTCTTAGTCTTTTGTTGGTGTGTGTTGACTGAAACCGATGATTTGGGATATGTAGTTTGCTATTTTTGATTTTTCTTAGCTGGATTTCTTAGCCATTCTTAGGTGTGTGTTGTCTGAAACCTATGATTTGGGATGGGAGGATTGCTACTTTTGACCTTTCTGAGCTGAATTTCTCATCCGTTCATAAGTGATTGTTGTCTGAAACATATATTTTGGGATGACTAGTTTGATATTATTGAATTTTCTGAGCTAGGTTTCTTAGCCGTTCATAGGTGAGTATTGTCTGAAACCTATGATTTGGGATATGTAATTTGCAATTTTTGACCTTTCATAACCTGATTTCTTAGTCTTTCGTAGGTGTGTGGTGTCTGAAACCTATGATTTGGGATGTGTGGGTTGCTATTTTTTTACTGTTCTGAGCTGGATTTCTTAGCCATTCGTAGGTGTGTGTTGACTGAAACCTATGATTTGGGATGGTTAATTTGCTATTTTTGACTTTTCTGAGCTAGATTTCTTAGCCTATCATAATATCATAATAAGATGTGTGTCCTTTCAGAAAATTATGATTTGGGAGGTGTAGTTTGCTTTTTGGACTTTTCAGAGCTAGGATTCTTAGTCACTCATAGGTGTTTGTTGTCTGAAACTTCGAGTTTGGGATGAGTAGTTGGCTATTTCAGACTTTTCTGAGCTAAGGTTTCTTAGTATTTCGTAGGTGAATGGTGTCTGATTCTTATGATTTGGGTTTTTTTTATTTCTATTTTGGTCTTTTCTGAGCTGGATTTATTAGCCTTTCTTTGGTTTGTTTTGTCAGAAACCTATGATTTGGGGTGAGTATTTTGCTATTTTTGACTTTTCTCAGTTAGTTTTCTTAGCCTTTCATAGGTTTGTGGTTTTAGAACATTATGATTTGGGTTGTATAGTATGATATTTCAGACTTTTCAGAGCTAAGGTTTCCTAGTACTTCGTAGGTGAATGTTGTCTGAAACCAGTAGTTTGGGATGAGTAGTTTGCTATTTTTGGCTTTTCTGAGCTATGTTTCTTAGCCTTTTGTTGGTGTGTGTTGACTGAAACCTATGATTTGGGAATATGTAGTTTGCTATTTTTGACTTTTCTGAGCTAGATTTCTTAGTCGTTCATAGATATGTGTTGTCTGAAACCTATGATTTGGGATGGGTGGATTGCTACTTTTGACTTTTCTGAGCTGGTTTTCTTAGCCGTTCATAGGTGTTTGTTGTCTGAAACCTATAGTTTGGGATGACTAGTTTGCTATTTTTGACTTTTCTGAGCTAGGTTTCTTAGACGTTCATAGGTGAGTGTTTTCTGAAACCTAAGATTTGGGATATGTAATTTGCTCTTTCCGACTTTTCATAACCGGATTTCTTAGTCTTTCGTAGGTGTGTGGTGTCTGAAACCTATGATTTGGGCTGTGAGGGTTGCTATTTTTTGACTTTTCTGAGCAGGATTTCATAGCCATTCGTAGGTGTGTGTTGACTGAAACCTATGATTTGGGATGGTTAATTTGCTATTTTTGACTTTTCTGAGCTAGATTTCTTAGCCTTTCATAGGTTTGTCTTTTCAGAAAATTATGATTTGGGGGGTATAGTTTGCTTTTTGGACTTTTCAGAGCTAGGATTCTTAGTCACTCATAGGTGTTTGTTGTCTGAAACTTCGAGTTTGGGATGAGTAGTTGGCTATTTCAGACTTTTCTGAGCTAAGGTTTCTTAGTATTTCGTAGGTGAATGCTGTCTGAAACTTATGATTTGGGATATGTAAATTACTATTTTGGGCTTTTCTGAGTTGGATTTCTTAGTCTTTCATAGGTGTGTGATGTCTGAAACCTATGATTTGGGATGTGTAGTTTGCTATTTTCGACTTTTCTGAGCTAGGTTTTTTAGTCTTTCATAGGTATGTGATGTCTGAAACATTATGATTTGGGATGAGTAGTTTTCTATTTCAGGCTTTTCTGAGCTAAGGTTTCCTAGTATTTCGTAGGTGAATGTTGTCTGAAACCAATAGCTTGGGATGAGTAGTTTTCGATTTTTGACTTTGCTGAGCTAGGTTTCATAGTCTTTTGTTGGTGTGTGTTGACAGAAACCTATGATTTGGGAGATGTAGTTTGCTATTTTTGACTTTTCTTAGCTAGATTTCTTAGCCATTCATAGGTGTGTGTTGTCTGAAACCTACGATTTGGGATGGGTGGATTGCTACTTTTGACTTTTCTGAACTAGTTTTCATAGCCTTTCATAGGTGTTTGTTGTCTGAAACCTATAGTTTGGGATGACTAGTTTGCTATTTTTGACTTTTCAGAGCTAGGTCTCTTAGCCTTTCATAGGTGAGTGTTGTATGAAACCTATGATTTGGGTTATGTAGTTTGCTATTTCTGACTTTTCTGAGCTGGATTTCTTAGTCTTTCGTAGGTGTGTGATGTCTGAAACCTATGATTTGGGGTGTGTAGTTTGCTATTTTTGACTTTTCTGAGCAGGATTTCATAGCCATTCGTAGGTGTGTGTTGTCTGAAACCTATGATTTGGGATGTTTATTTTGCTATTTTTGACTTTTCTGAGCTAGTTTTCTTAGCCTTTCATAGGTGTCTCCTTTCAGAAAATTATGATTTGGGAGGTGTAGTTTGCTTTTTGGACTTTTCAGAGCTAGGATTCTTAGCCATTCGTAGGTGTTTGTTGTCTGAAACCTATGATTTGGGATGAGTAATTTGCTATTTCAGACTTTTCTGAGCTAAGGTTTCTTAGCGGTGAATGCTGTCTGAAACTTATGATTTGGGATATAGTATTTCGTAGGTGAATGCTGTCTGAAACTTATGATTTGGGATATGTAAATTACTATTTAGGGCTTTTTTGAGTTGGATTTCTTAGTTTTTCATAGGTGTGTGATGTCTGAAACCTATGATTTGGGATTTGTAGTTTGAGATTTTTGAATTTTCGTAGCTAGGTTTCTCAGCCGTTCATAGGTATGTGTTGTCAGAAAAGAATGCTTTGGGATGTGTAGTTTGATATTTCATGCTTTTTTGAGCTAAGGTTTTCTAGTATTTCGTAGGTGAATGTTGTCTGAAACCAGTAGTTTGGGATGAGTAGTTTGCTATTTTTGACTTTTCTGAGCTATGTTTCTTAGTCTTTCGTTGGTGAGTGTTGACTGAAACCTATGATTTGGGATCTGTAGTTTGCTATTTTTGAATTTTCTGAGCTGGATTTATTAACCTTTCATAGGTGTGTGTTGACTGAAACCTGTGATTGGGATGAGTGGTTTGCTATTTTTGTCTTTTATGAGCTAGATTTCTTAGCCGTTCATAGGTGTGTGTTGTCTGAAAAATATTATTTGGGATGTGTTGTTTGCTATTTGTAATTTTCAGAGCTATGATTCTTAGTCCGTCATAGGCGTGTGTTGTCTGAAACTTCTAGTTTGGGATGAGTAGTTTCGCTATTTCAGGCTTTTCTGAGATAAGGTTTCTTAGTCTTTCATAGCTGAATGATGTCTGAAACCTATGATTTGGGATATGTAAATTTCTATTTCGGGCTTTTCTGAGTGGGATTTCTTAGTCTTTCATAGGTGTGTGTTGTCTGAAACCTATGATTTGGGATGGGTGGATTGCTACTTTTGACTTTTCTGAGCTGAATTTCTTAGCCTTTCATAGGTGTTTGTTGTCTGAAACCTATAGTTTGGTATGACTAGTTTGCTATTTTTGACTTTTCTGAGCTAGGTTTCTTAGCCGTTCATAGGTGATTGTTGTCTGAAACCTATGATTTGGGATATGTAAATTACTATTTCGGGCTTTTCTAAGCTAGATTTCTTAGTCTTTCGTTGGTGTGTGTTGTCTGAAACCTATGATTTGTGATGGATGGATTGCTACTTTTGACTTTTCTGAGCTGGATTTCTTAGCCTATCATATGTGTTTGTTGTCTGAAAACTATAGTTTGGGATGACTAGTTTGCTATTTTTGACTTTTCTGAGCTAGATTTCTTAGCCTTTCATAGGTGTGTCCTTTCAGAAAATTATGATTTGGGATATGTAAATTACTATTTCGAGCTTTTCTGAGTTGGATTTCTTAGTCTTTCATAGGTATGTGTTGTCTGAAACCTATGATTTGGGATGTGTGGGTTGCTATTTTTTGACTTTTCCGAGATGGATTTCTTAGCCGTTCATAGGTGAGTGCTGACTGAAAATTATGATTTGGGATGGTTAATTTGCTATTTCCAGCTTTTATTAGCTAGGTTTCATAGCCTTTCATAGGGGTATGTTGTCAGAAAATTACGATTTGGGATGTGTGGTTTGCTATTTGAACTTTTCAGAGCTAGGATTCTTAGTCCATCATAGGTGTTTGTTGTCTGAAACCAATAGTTTGGGATGACTAGTTTGCTTTTTTCAGACTTTTCTGAGCTAGATTTCTTAGCCGCTCATAGGAGTGTGTTGTCTGAAACTTATGATTTGGGATATGTAAATTACGTTTTCGGACTTTTCTGAGTTGGACACTTCTAAATTTTTCCACACACGAAAACTTACACACACGTCAAAACTTACACACACAAAAGCTTAGACACACAAAAACTTACACACACACACACACACAAACTCACACAACCACACACAAAAACTTACACCCACACGCAATAACTTACAGGCCCACAAACACTTACTTGTACACAAAAACTTACACACACACTAAAACTTACACAACACGCACAAAAACTTACACACACACACAAAAACTTACACACACACACGAAAACTTACGCACACATACACAC